>NW_027273877.1:8565000-8677500 GCF_046630095.1 Trachinotus anak
TGCAAGTTTCTTCTACTATATCTACTTGATTTTGTCAAAACTCTCCTCACTTCCTGGTGATAAATCACTTCTTTGGTCGTTTGTCCTCACTTGCGCATCAGATTTGATCGATTTAAAACTTGTTCAGCATGTGCGGATACCTGGAAGTGAAAGGTCTAATCTTGATTTTAAAGCAGGTTTGTGTAGATCTGGTTTAACTGTGACTGTACTTACATGTATTCACGGTGTGCGGAGTGAACAGCCGCGGCGTTGCTGTACCGCCACAGTACGATGACAGAGGACAGCACATCCAGCGTGGCATCGAACTACAGAGTGAGAACAAAACAGACATTTTGCTTTCTCTTCAGTGTTAGCCAGTGTAGCTGCGGTGCAGTGGAGGCTTTACAGGTTGACTTACGGCAAATCCAAAAGCTGAGGCGCTGTGGCGCATGATGGAAACAGCTGAGAGAAAACAGAGAGAGAGAAACGTGACTTTAGATCGACAAGTCAGAGTACAGATACTCCTGCTCAAATATTACTCCAAGTGAAGTTCAGTCAAATTTTTACTTCAGTTAAAGTCCTGGAGAACTTGCTTGTATTGAAAAGTACATTTTTCACAGTGTGTTTACAGAAAACTACTGACTGACTGACTCACTGACTGACTGGAGCACATGAAGAATAAAAAGAATATGATACAAAGCCAACAGAAATGGCCATGAAAACACTATTGTTTTCATGGCCTACTATCAACAATCAATCAACTGCTGTTTTGATATTTATTCTTTTTGAAGTTTGATCACGGCAAACATGTTTTTCTTTCTTTTCTCTTTCTCCAAACATGGAGTTAAGATGAGAGCTCGGCCTCTTCTTTATCTAACGCAGCGTCATCAGGACACTGACTAGTTCAAACTGAGCTGTTCAAAAATGCAGCAGCACAAAGTGACTGAAAGAGTAGGAAGTGACTGTGATTGGATTTTCTCTTGTGATTAACACAGCGTATGGTCTATCACATTTTCAAAATAAAAGAAAATTAATCCCGCTGACTAAAAGCTGCTTCAAAGTAAGTGTCTTTAAGTGTATTTGTCTTATTTGTTTTTTCTCTCCTAATTTTTGAATTTTTTTGAATCATTATTAATTAATCTGACATTCATCTTGTCTTAAAACCACCACTTATTCCTACTAAAGTTCATGGAGATGGATTTTTTTCATTGTTCATATATATCATATATATTTTCCAGTGTCTTTCAGTGCTGGTACATACATTTCCTGCCCAAGTTTCCCTCTATAATGCTGCTAGCTTCTCTGTTGAGCACATACACTCTCTCTACTCAGTCACACACTATCATGTGTAGCATCAGGTGTGTTACATCCCCATGAAAACACCAAGATGAATGTCTTCTAGTCCTGACAGCAGGTTGAAGATTTCCTGTCACTGTCTGTGAACAGATAAAGGCTGATTGCTGCCAAATAAAAAGTGTCAGTCATTTAAACTCCACAAAGACACAAGCTCTCTCCTGCGGCGTCTGGGTCTTCTCCTGATTCTCCGCAGTGATAACTGATCATCATTTATGTCCAGCGGTACATTTTGTAAGGAACTGATTTTTCTATTTTTCATTAGCTTGTGCAGCAAATCCCACCCAGTGAAAGGGAATTGTAGATGTGTTGACACACACACACACACACACACACACACACACACACACACACACACACACACACACACACACACACACACACACACACACACACACACACACACACACACACCTGCAACGAGGAGAGAGAAGAGAAAGAAGAGACAGATGTAGAGAGATAGAGGGGAGGAATCCTCTCCTCTCCTCCCTGGTTTATTTTTAGCTAGACTCACTGGGGGCCAGTAACTTGCCTCAGCCCTGCCTGCAGAAACACAGCATTGTGTTGTCTCTTTCCCTGTGCTTCTCCTTTATTTCTCATTTTCTTTCTGCTGCAAGACAACCCATTCCTTCCTCCTTTTATCCCTTTTCCCCTCCCTGTACCCCCTTTTCTCTCCTCCTCCACTCTCCCAAGCTTCCTTCTCCTCCATCCTCTCTTTTCCTCCCTTTATTGTTTCATCTCTGTTCAGTTGCTCGGCACAATCATCCCCCTCCCCTGCCATCGCCCCTGACCAAAATGAAAAAAGAGACGAATGCTGCCTTCACATTCGCACATTGCAAATACTTAAGCACACATGAACAAGCCTTGAATACAAATGAGTGTGATAGCAGAGATCTGCAGAGATGCAGCATGGAAACAGTGACAACAGCTGATTCTAAAAATGATCCGTAAAACTACGTTTAGTCGGGAAATTGAGCAAAATACAGGTAACCTGATAACCAGCTTCCCCTGCTCTAATTCTGACACACAGCGCTCTGTGATGTTTGATTTTGAAAATGAAACAACATGAAAACTTGTTTCTGCACAGGTGCCATTATTTCTTCAAAGTGTATAATGTCTTTTTTAAAGAGCCCAAATTAAACGGCATCTTAACTTAGACTGGCACAAACTGACCCGGTGCTCCGTATCAGTTTACGCATACTGTGCATGTCTTCAATAAAAAAAAATATAATTTAAAAAAGAGACATTTAAAAGCTCAGTCTCTGCAAAAAGGAGGTCAATTAACCATAAAAGTAGCAGCCTATTTGTTTGTGGCAGAAAAGGAAGAGATGCTTCTCATGCAGACATGGGGTCACCCAGTGTGAGGTCCACATTTCAGTTCAGTTCAATCCAATTTTATTTGTCTAGCGCCAAATCACAACATACATTACCTCAAGGTACTTTCCAGGATGGAGAGAAAAAACCCAACACTTCCCACAATGAGCAGCACTTTCTACGACATGTGAAGCATTTTCTGATCTGATCATCACCATTAAACTTTAGCCATAGTTTCACCGACCACTGTTCTAAGATGCATCAGGGCTGTGGTTAAGGTTTGGTTTGGTCCGGGTATAAAAACAACTTGGTTAGATTTAGGGAAAGAACTTGATTTGAGTTTTAAAGACCAATAAAGCATCAGACTTTAACTGTTTGTTTCCTTGTTCTTTTCTAACCGTAACCATGTGGTTATTATTGTAACCATGACGACAAGGCACCACTGTCATCTTAAACCAAACCAAAATATTTTCCTAAGGTTAACGAATTATTAATTTGAATTTTATTGTAACCGAGTCATTTTTGTACCTGGACCAGGTCATTGAAATGCTCCATCATAAAACAGTGTTAGGTTTTGAAGGCACAGATGAATGAAGTCACTGTACTGTAGGAAAAAGCTTTGTGCGTCCTTCTAGAGGACACGGACGAACACCATATTTTGTTGTTTCATTTAGAGGACTTGTTGTTTAACCTGCACAGACATACCTGTGGGACGCCTTGGCCTTGGTAGCGCTACATTAGGTGTGTTTCGGTCTGTACCAAACTCCAACCTTCACAAATTAAATATCGTTTTCAAAGCTTTTCTGATTCTATCTGTGCAAAGAAAAACCTGCTAAAAAAAACTCTTGAGTTAAGTAAAGTTTAAAGAGTCACTTTTCAAACAAGAGCAGGATTATGACAGTAACCAAAAGGGTTGAAGAACAGTATTCTTTTTATTTTGGTAAAATATAACGTATATAGTTTTTTGTGTTCATTTGTTTGATTTTTACTCTGCTGGATCTCCAGGTGTTTAAATTCTTGTGAAGATCTAGTTTCCTGAAAAATAATATATAGGTTGGAGAACTGCAAAACTATTCCCAGGTAGTTTGACTTGTGTATTTCCGCTATCACCATCACAAAGCCTACATACACATCATATAGTGTACAGCGTGTGTAGCATAGGAATAGAAACAGATCAATGACGCACTGCCCGGTCGACTTGTTCTTTAAAAAACATCCAGGGTGGAGATCCCCCGTGTGCCTGAGCTCTCAGTGTGGGAACAGACTTATGATACAGCAAACAGAAGCTGACAGCTGTTCAAATGAAAGTAAATAAAGAGGGAGGGACTGTGTGGACACCAAAGTTTCATGCATCTGCCAGAGTTGACTTAACAAGAAAAAAGTGGCAGCAGCACGAGCTGTTAAACTTTTGTTTGCTGATGTTAACTGAGGTGAGCATGTTTGAATGAGCATAAAAACACAGCAAGGTATATATATATAATGTAGTATGAATTAAGCTTTTGTGTAATTTTAAATCATTTTTGATATTTTATTGATTTAATTTGGGATTGAACCTTCACAGATCTGCCTCTAATGTCACACACAACTGTATATCTGCAGCTCCTCCTCCTCCACCCTCCTCCCCTCTCTCCTCTCTCCTCCCTCCCTCCCTCCCTCCCGTCCTAGCTCCTTCATTAGGAGCAGAAAGAAGAAATGGTGTATAAATGAATCTGCTGCGGCTCCACGGTCGTCAAAGCTGAGCCCAGCGATGGATAATTGGCTCCCTAGAAAGCTGGGTGGGTGTCAGCAGGGATGGAGCGCCAGCATCGCATCAGGCTACACACACACACACGCACATATACATACATACATACATACATACATACATACCCTGTCACATCTGACAAGAGAGGCAGGAGAGCTTAAGATAAAACACCATTGGAGGCCTGTCGCTTTATTGGCTGTTTGTGGAGCTGCATTATGCAGATCAGTGAAACACTTTGCTGTCAAGGTTGTTTTTCCAGTTGGTGGACTGATGGTGTTTCTCTCAATGTGCTGCTGGAGCAACGCATAACACCTTGTTATCAAAGCAGCGGCGAGGGGCTCGATTAGATTTTCATTCATTCATTCAGTTCTACTCCACTAATTATCGTGAGTCTGTGTGTACCGTAGTGGGAACTATCACAGAGGTGGATTTGAGTACTTTGGCAGGTGTTTGTGAGTCTGTGGACAGATGTTTCTCACCGTCATATCATCACAACTACAGTCACAAAACTTTACAGGCGTGCTGAGATCAAAACGAAGGCATAGTTTGAAGATGGGTGTGGTCCGACCCATGAGAATGGAGTAGGGGAGTGGTTGCAACATATATATTTCTCCCACTTTCCAAGTGCTAACAATATTGTTATAAAGTCATTAAAGTGTTGAATAAAAAGCTTCATCATCAAGTTTTTGTCATAAACTTTATATCATGATTACATTACATTTCACCCCAGGACATGTTTGAGACTAAACCCTTCATTTTCTGTTTGTGTTGCAGAGATCACACCTACAGCATTTAAGAGCACACACATGTAACTAGTTTGAATCACATTTTGAACACACTGGCTTGAAGGAGTTGCAAGATACAGACAGAAATGTCAAAAATGTTCCAACCATCTCCCCTACTCATGTAATAATGCAGCAATAAGTAAGAGCAGAGCAGTTCAGACTGAGCTGTTCGGCGGCTCAGAGTGAAAGATGATGAAAACAAATGATCTCACACAGTCTGCTTCAGAAACATCTTACTTCAGTCACTGTTATATTTCAGACTTAGTGAGTGTGACTCGACCAAAAACTTCAAAATACTTGAAAAACATTTGCCTCCACAAAATTGTCAAATGTCAACCAACCTATGTGTGACATGCCCCCGCACTGTGCCAACGAAGACGTCTATGATAAACTCAAAGCTGCAGCTGCCTGCCCAAAATCAAATTCACACACTCACAAGTCGAGGCATGTTTGAATAATGCTAATGTTTTACAGGGTAAGTTACCCAGCAGCCATCACTCCGCCATGATGTAGAGCTGACAGGGAACAGCAGCAGGTGGTGGTGACTGGACTGACACCCTGCAGGGCTCAGACCCGCTGCCGCGCTGCATCCACTGAGGTTGGCCACAGAATGAGCCCAATCCCAGAATGCCTTTCTCTGCCATTTGGTCAAGCACATTTTGAGTCCCAATACTTTTAAATAAATGGTAAATGCACTGCGCTTGTACAGCACTTTTCTAGTCTTATCAACCACTCAAAGCCACATTCACCCATTCACACACACACACACACACACACACACACACACACACACACACACACACACATCCATACAGTGCTCTACTATAGATACACACATTGATACACTGATGGAACAGCCATCAGCAGTAATTTGGGGTTCGGTATCTTTCCCAAGGACACTACAACACACACACTGATTCAGTAGTTTGAACCACCGACCTTCTGGTTAGTGGATGTCCCGCTCTGCCCTCTGAGCCACAGCCGTCCTTCGAGCCATCCCTACCCCTTGGTTGAGGTACATCACACCCCAAAAATTAGTGAACTTTTCAAAGTATTTGAATGTATACTAGTTCATACGCCTTAAAACATTTTCCAGGAAATTCTCCTCAAAATTTCTGACAACTTTGTAAAAGGGTTGAAATTCATATTTAATTTATGTTCATTCTAGTGTTGCTAACCAGACCATTAAAGATCAGCTGGAGTGTCTGTCTAACAGTGTGTTCAGACAGGAAACACTTCACAAACCTCTTCAAAACTCAAAGTCAAAAATTAGACTCATTCATAATCTCTGTATAGCTCAGGTCATTAACCATGGACAGTGTTTTCTTCTGTTTGCTGTCTCTTCTGTGTATTTTATGCATCATGAATCCATTAGTTTCTTTCTTTGAAATGGTTAATGTTTTGTTTGGATTGGCTTACTTCATGTTGTCACCTCCTTATAAAAACAAAGTACAGAGCTGTCAAACTCACAGGAGAAGAGAATGCGTTGCTATCATCAGCTGGTTGATAACACGATTCTCACGCAGCTTTTGCACATTAAAATATTCTTATTTACAATGGGACTCACTGGACTCACATCAGCTTGTTTGCAAAGAGCCAGTGGCAGTTTTACAGGAGGTTTAAAAAGAGTTTAATGGGCGATCACGGAACTGGTGCAGTGGATTGTTTGCTAATAAATGTTCATTGTCATAATCGTGTCAGTCAAACAGGAAGAGCAAAAGGAAGGAGACTCTGCAGTGCAATGATTAGATGATAGTAAATCTAATTTGTGCTGAGGTAAACTAGAATAATGAAGTAAAACTGGCGCGATGTGAATATCAACTGCAGTAATATAATTAAACCTTAAGCATTTCTTTATAATAACTTCATAAATCACACATAAAAGAGCACAACACTGACATTAGCTTACAGAACACATAACGCTGATCAGCACAGAGCTACATAAAGTAACGTCACTAAAGTCACGTAGTTATACTTCCTTTTTTAAAATCCAGATAGTAATCTGAAATAATAAAATTGTGTTATCTTACTGTTCAACTGAGAGAATTCAAGCAGACTAGAGTCAACATGGATGTTGTTTACAACATTTTTTCACCTCAATGCAAGTTATCTGCACAAGAGCTGTGTGGGACTGGATTGTCTTTATTTGCAGTGAAAAAAACCTCTTTCACACTCAAGTAACTTAATACAAACACGACAAAGAAGGAAGCTGTGAGACAGGCTGCTGCTCTACCAGCGTTTCCTTATCAGAACAGCAAGTCCTGAACTCAGGAAGAGGTTCTGATTTCCAGCTTCCTCCGTTTCTTTACTCCAACAACCTGCTGGGTCACTTCGCTTCATCTGATGCAAGTGAAAGCAACAAATCAGATTCCGATTTTCATTTCGTCCTTACACACAACTCTAATTACTTATTGAACTACTGCATTTTCTTCAGTTGGCTTTGTTATTCCCAGAGGGCGTAAAAAATCGGAATTAAAAAAACGACGTGTAATGACGCTGTGACTGCAAGTCAGATCTCTGTTTACTGGAATCACTGCAGCTACATCGGCCCCATTCATCTCTTCCTCTACTCCTTTCTGCAGCTGATTTGCAAGCAGTGCCATGTTTCATTAATGAGTAAGAGCAGGCAGGATGTGACAAGTGAGAGGTCTCACCGCAGGACTACAGAGATGTGAAAATGTCTAATGAAGAATGTGCATGGAAGAATGTTGAGGGAAGAGAAAATGGCCTGTTGGCAGATGTGGAAAATCTTTTTTTAGCAGGATAAATGAACATTTATGCGAAACACATTTAAAAGTTAAAGCCACGAAGAAGAGGAACATGCTATTATCAGTCTTCAGCAGTGTGTGAGTGTGGTAAACTACACTGCAGCAAAACTTGTCCTATTTACTTGCGCATCTGTCAAGTTCTGATCTGCATTTACTGCAGAGGAGGAAGAAGAAAGAGCATCAGCGGAATATCGCAGTATGTGATGGTGACTGATTTCTGAGGCTAACTCAGTCTATGATCATCAATCAACACTAGAATCAGCGTTTGAAACACTGCTTGCTGAATTTTACTTGGTGTTTTTAGATATATCTCATCTCTAAATCTAACCTCCAAGTCTGTCAAATGTTTAAAACATCTGCGATATTTTCTAAAATGTGCTTTCAGGAAGAGAAAAACACGACTGCAGCATTACCTGAACTACATCTACACCGTGACTCACTTCCATCCCAAATTAGACTGAAGAGAAAAAACCTTTGACATGCAGAGAAATTAACAAGAAGTAAAGTAAAGTAATCCTCCCTGTTCTTCTCCATCTGAAAACCAAGCATGAATCATCATATCCATGAAGGTGGGGGGTTTCATCCTTGACATATGGAGGGTCAACCAAAAGGAAAAACAACAACGGCTCTGACAAAGGCAGGTCTTCGAGCTTGTTCTGCCTCTGAAATAAATAAACCTCCAGAAACTGCAGCAGGAGCCAAGGTCGGGTTTGCACTCAACAGCTCTAAGTATTTTGCTTTCTTAACTGAGAGAAATTGTCATTTGAAGTGGAGGCAGTGGGAGGCTGGGGGGGGGGACAGAGTTAGCATGCTGGAGTGTGTTATCGCATCAACTGCTTGTCCTTCGTGTTGCCTTTCATTTTGAACGCTGCTGCGTGATCAGGCTGTGGGTGTCACACTGATCAACGGGGTGCCACAGGGTTTAACAAACCTGTCCTTCAAATGAAGGACTGGGCAGCTGGCAACGAGCATCTCTTCCGATTTTGCCTTTACCTCTTGAACACACACCGGAAATGCAAAAAAACAACACTCTGTGTGAGATTCATGGAAAGAAAAAAAAAAAAAGGTGTTACTCACTGAAAGCAGCGATGGCGAGGACAATGGTGACCAGTATGGACACCCAGGACACCCACAGAGCTTTCTTGCGGTAACTCTGTGCTTCATGAGGCTTCAGGCGCATGCTGCTCTCCAGAAGACCTGCGGACGACGACACAGGCCACAGTGACCCACGATGCACAGATATGACTCAGAGACAGCAGAGTGAGGAAGCAGAGGAGACAGCTTAACTCAAAAAGGTTGTGTTTACCTGCCTTTTGATTTGCCGCAGCATTACAAATGGAGAGGAAAGGCACTACTACAGCTACAGTGAGATTAGCATTAAACTATTACTTACTAATAATTATTAGTCATAATTAGCAATAACGTATACATTTAGCTTTTTAAAAAATCCATAATTACTGATAAATACATGATGATGCTTCTTGTTGGTACTTAAACCGGCAAAAACAGATGATTTTGGCCACTTAGGTGCTGTAAACACAAAGTGGACATATCATATGATCATATTATCATAAAGCTGATACAGTTGACACATCCAGCAGCCGAAGTCATGTTACAGACGACCTGATGGATGTAAAGTCCAGTATTCCCTCTCCTTACAGCTCCGGTTTGGTCCCCAAAAAAAGAAATATAAAGCTGCCTGTTGTGTCTGGAAATGAGATTGATGAGAGTGAACCAAAACAGCAAAGGGTCTGGAAAACTCTGAACTGAAAGATCATAGAGTCAGATGATGATTCTCTGCCGACATCTGAACCATAGATCAGGGGTGTTTAAAGTCTCAGGCCTCCCCTCGAACAGACCTTTACATACTTTGTTTAGCTCAGTTCCTGGATGCCTATGGGATCAGGATTATGTCATTTGATCCCATAGACACACAACAATTGAGCAAAGATAGCCTGATACTGCTGTTTCACATGATTTAAAACTAAACCAAGTAGATAGAAAAGGTCTGTCCTGAGGCTTTTATTAGTTTCTGACTGTGGGAAAGTGGGACAAATTCCCTGTATCTCTGAACTATCTCTTTTATCAGATCACACACATTTAGGCTAATTTACATGATTTTTTCATAACTAATATAATGACTTGTTATATTTTTTCCCTCTGCCATAAATAATACAGACATTTTGATCAAAGCAGCTTCACTGTACAACTGTTGAGTGCCTGTTCTGAGGTCAAAGTAGACCAAAAGTTTCTGATAAGAAACTGCATTACTGATCTCCACAGAGGAGGTTTTCTCTCTGCCTGCTGGTGTTGTGAACATAACCTACTGCCGTCCACTCCCTGCCTCTCATAGTAACATGTGACCTCTGCACCAATAACAAACTCATTGTAATTAACTTTTGCAGTCAGGCTTATTTGTCCATATGCATTATTTGATTACTTGGGTCCAGTCGGTTTAAATCACCATATTGTATTTTGGATTTACTGTAAGAATGTATCTGTCTATACTGGTGATTTTGGATGTTTGAGCCCATTTACTCTAAAGTAACATGAACAGTAATTTTACTATTTTCACTTGTATGACCATGAATCTGCAGCAGCTCCAATGTGTTACCTCTTTAAATTACTGTCCAATATCATTTTGGTCAGAGTTACAGGCTTTCTGAAAAGTCTGAAACATGGACACGATTTCCTCTGTGCCATATTCAGGATGTGGAACACCTGCAACTGTTCAAATGACTGCCTGTGGCTTCGCTCTTTCCCAAAGGCAATCCACTAATTTATTCACCAAATCTGTAATCACAGCACAGTATTTCAGGCAACATATGTGGAACAGAATGCAGATGTGCCCACTCTGTAGAGCCAGTCTACTCAACCATGTCAATAATTTATTGACTATAACACTAAAGCATCAGCCATCAGATATATCACCTTTCAGTCTGGAACATTTGGAGGCTGATTAGAAGAAGCAGAGCGACATTTTTTCAGTAAAGTTCACTGGATACAAGTGTAAACAGATTTCACAGTAAAGAATATGCATCCGGTTGCTCTCCGTGGCATTACGCACAGTGTGCGCCTTGGCCACCACGGGCCATCTGGTGAATCCTAAACTTTGAACCTATTTCACACCGCCTACCTCGGTCATCTATGCTGTCTGTTATCTTCATCTCCTGGTCCATCTTGAAAGCCTCTCCCTGACTTTCGGGGTTGGGCTGCTGCTGCTGCTGCTGCTGCTGCTGCTGGGACTCCGTCTGCTCGCACCGTCCGTTCACCGCCGTGGGGTCCACAACTACAGCCGAGTGCGGGACAGCGGTGGGGTCTGGCGGTGTGGAGTCCGTCATCTTCTCGGCAGGCTGCGGTTCCAGTGAGGCACTCGGAGAATGTCACACCTGGGCGAGAAGTGCAGGCTTTCAGCTGGGGAGAGAGCCGGAGACAGAGCGGGAGGGAGGTTGCTTGCAGGGCTGCAGGTCCAGTTGCGCCAAGTTACCCAGTGTAAGGTGAAAAGATACCGGAAATGAGAAGATGTGGGCATCAAAACAAACGTCCATGTGTCGCCCGAAAAAACAAAACAAAATGTATTGTCTTTGACTTAGAAATGTCTTTAATTATGTTATTTTAGAGTCAAAATAGCTATTATTATCTTTTGTTAATCAGAAATACTTTAGTAACTTGAGTGGTCTACATTTAACTAAGAACATTTACTCAAGCACAGTCTGAACTACTATACTTGAATTGCTTATTTCAGTTTTTCTACTTATATACTACATTTGATAGTCACATTTCAGATTCAATTTTTCCTCCCAAACATATGATGAACTTGTGAAATATTATGCATTATCATAGATATTAAATTAACCTATATAGGGCTGTTAGCTCTACTCGACCGTAAACAAATAATAAATTATCTTAATCTGTGTTTGCTAATATTAGCCACCATAGTCTATAGCCTGATGTTCATAACTCCCAGACCACTTAAGACTGTAGCAGTAAATATGGAGTCTTACTTCAAAAAAATCAAAAAAATGAAAAAATGGGCCAATGTGATTTTGCTTTTCATAGGCAAAAACTTTAAATTCAGAAACTTTATTTGTGATCAAGGTTAAATTTATCCAATTAGCCTGTTAAGAGTCTGAATATTTCTTCCACCACTGGGAAAAACGCCTTCAAGCGGAAATTTGTGTCGTTCTCATGGAAGAAATCGGCTCTTTATTTTGAAGGCGGCAACCGGAAGCAGTTACCTGTATGCGCTCACGAACCTGACGAAAGATGTTGCGCAAAGACTGGACAGGCGAAAAGAGGCTCCGCTTCGCGACGTCGTGAAACAGCCACACCTGGTCTCTAATTAAGAAAATCATTTACCAGGAAAGCCTGCACCTGTCACCTACACCTCTCACAGGAAAAAAAAAAAAAAAAAAAAAGTTTTGGTAAAGTCATCCACAGAGTTCAGAGCGCGACTTCATTTGCTGCATCGTTTCTTTGTTTACTTCCGATAATCATCGTTATTTCGTTACAGGTTGCTAAGATACGGGGCTACTTGATAAGCATTTACACTAATTAATTTTTCTGATTGCTCTGGATGAGTGTGGGCTTTTCATATATTGACAAATGACATCACGCGAAATTGGGATTTTATAGATCCCAATTAGAAAATGTGTGTAAGTGTCAAGCAAGCTGTTCGATTTGTCAGAAACTTAATGTGCGCAAACTTTTCACAGCTCATAAACAGATCTCACACTCGAGGTAACATATATACGCCAGGCCTGTGTGGCTAAAGCTGGTTTACATTTGTCTGGTTTTGTAGAGCAAAACTGAGGCGGACGGACTCCGCGCTCACTGACATCCACGTGTGCTCTTGGTCTCTGCTTCCCTTTGGTGGCAGACACACAGCAATGCAGCTGTTTTACTGCCAAGAAAATATATGATGCTTGCCCAAGTATAGCTAATCCCATGCTTTATATTATCATAATAAAATCTCTTTGAAATGTACTAATAATCTAAAGCCTCATTTAAAAATAATCTGTACCTGGTTCTTCATCACATTTATCAAACACTGATGCCTGGACACTCTTCAAGTCTTTGCTTTCCCACATTACTATTAAAACGATGACACCTCTATATAAACAAATACAAATATTCTCTAATAAGCAACTCATAAATATATACACACACAAAGGAGATAGGGGAAAGTATAGCCTGTGCTAACTAGTTCTAAAAAAAATAACTTCTCACAAATACATACAATCTCATATCTCTAAGGGCTTCACATTCATAATAATGACAACAACAATAATAATATAATAATAATAATAATAATAGTAGTAGTAGTAGTGCAAGACTGGCACCAAGTTCAATTGTGACCTCTAGTGGCTAATCGGGACATTTCACCCTCTAACTGCTTTATTGTCTTTGATTAATAAAGTAGAAAAAGAACGCACGGGTTATTAGTGGCTGCTGGCTAAATGCTAAATATATGTACCTAATAGATCTGAATGAACCTATTGTGTCGTGGATTAGCTGTTATCTGACACAGTGTGTGTCGTAGATCAAAGTTCGCCCCACCGACCACTAGAGGCGCTGCTCAGACAGCGGATGACCGGTTTTCGATCAGCCTCGGCCGCTCATTTCGTCCTTCCGGTGCCCCCGTCGCTCAACTCCCTCCCGATGCTAACGCCGTCGGGCTTGGCTGTGGGAGCGTAATGGCGGTGCACCGGGGACCCTCTACGAAATGGCTCTTCACCCGGGAGCAGCTCGAAAACACACCGTCTCGACGCTGCGGAATAGAGGCTGACAGGGAGCTCTCTTACCGCCAGCAGGCCGCCAACCTGATCCAAGACATAGGCCAGAGACTCAACGTGTATCCTTTTTGAAACGCGAAGGCTAGCTGGCCAACGGACGGGTTAGCCCGGGTTAGCATTAGCTCACAGGAGGGTCGGAATGACGAGGCTTGTTGCAGATCGCCGTTAAACTCCAGAAACACACTTGAAATCTTTCGTTATCACACACAGAGTCCTCACTGACAAGATGGGGCATTTATCTCTGCTAACACGAGGTTTAAAAACCGCTGGAAGTGCTGAGGCCTGCTTGCTAGCTTAGCTATTGTTTTGTCTCTTAAGACTGCAGATTCTATTGTTAGCGTTGCCTTATGATAACAGTTATAAAATATTATTGATCCTGGATGAAGCTGTTATTTAAACCCAATACTTGGTTGCTAATTGACTCCTTCGTCTTCTGAAAAGTTGAAGCTAGTGACTTGATTCTGCGGCCGGTTTTAACTTAGAGGGTACACGTTTTGCTAGCTCGATGCTAATGCACCAAGGTTTCTGTCCCATAGCTGCCAGTCAATTTCTCTTTACTGTGTATCATCCGTGTGTTATGCCTTAACTCTGTTTCCAGCTCTCAACTCATTATCAACACTGCTATAGTATATATGCACAGGTTTTATATGATTCACTCCTTCACCAAATTCCATAGAAATGTAAGTACCACAGCAGTGTTAGATGATACTATAATTACTGGTGGTGATACAGTTATGAAATCTGACTGAGGTTTTTTTTTCTTCTTTATAGATAATTTCCCAGACCACGTTGTTCCTGGCAGCTAAAGTTGAAGAGCAGCCCAGGAAGCTGGAGCATGTCATTAAAATAGCCCATGCCTGCATTAACCCACAAGAGCCTGCCCTAGACACTAAGAGCAATGTAAGTAAAATATGAGTAAGATGTAGTGACCTTCGACTGCCACAGAGATGCACTGATTGGCTGATTGAAAGAAATTAATCTGCTGATAATTGATTAATCATTGAAGCAGAAATGCCAATTTTCCACTGTGAGGATTTGCATCTTTGCTTTGTCATGTTCGATGGCGGGTTGTGGACTGATTGTTGGACCAGCTTGAGGATGTCTCACGTGGTTCTGGTAAACTGTGTTGGACATTTCCCACAGTTTGAGGTTCTGTGCACGAATTACTTTGCTAAGCAAAACCTATTTAAGTACCCAGTACCCTGTACAGTTTTGTATCATGCAGTGGTGATAAGAGGCTGAATTGTTTGTTTCTAGTGGTTGGGAAGCTGATTTTAAATTCTTCATCAATTTTATCTTTCTCAGGCATTCCAGCAGCAGGCGCAAGAGCTTGTAGCACTGGAAACAATAGTGCTGCAAACACTGGGTGAGTGCTCTTCAATCTTCAGTGCTACAGACATTGTATGACAGTGAGAGAGACTCCTCTGTGTCGAACTGCCTTACTGGTTCTCACAGGTTGTCATTTTAGCAGCATTTGAACAAAAGTTACACTGATACCATATGGGCATGTAGACGTTGGATGCATGAAGTTTGTATTTTTAAATATTGAACAGATAACACCCGGAATTGGCGTCATGAGTTGGTTTTTGACATTGTTCTTGCAGCAGTGGCTGATCATTTTCATTCACCATCTTGACTGCAGGTTTTGAAATAACAGTTGATCATCCACACACAGATGTTGTGAGGTGTTCCCAGCTAGTGCGAGGTATAACCTTCTTTCTCTGCTTTTTCTTTTCTTATATCCCCTTTTTATGAACCCTTTTTTAAAAATCAAAAATCATTCAGTACATCTGTGATGCCGGTCTTTTAAAAATCTGAATTTAGTGATTTCTTAGTGCAGATCCCATTTTTTTTAAACCAAGCATTTCATCTGTATATCTACACGTTTAAATTTACATCTTATGCTAATGGTAAAATATGAGTGTTATTTTAAAGTAGCAACTCGGTTCTAAAACAAACTTTCCTCTTCTTTTGCAGCAAGCAAGGATTTGGCACAGACTTCCTATTTCATGGCTACCAACAGGTTATTATCCTGTTCCCATTATTGCACTGTAATGGCACACTATAGCTTCCTGTCCTGCAGGGTCCCCCTTCCTGTGTCCAACGCCCTGTTTGCGCCTGGATACTGGGAACCCTCAGAGTGGGGAAGTACCGGCTAGGCTGCTGTGTGCGGTGTATTGTACAAGGGCTCTGTGTTGGCACATAGGGGTTGAATGCACAATGTGGAGTGTAGTGGTGCTGTTTACCTCTCAAGGTTGTTTGGTACGGAGTGCATATGTCTAAAAAAAGCTCAAATGGTAGCCTGAATATAGATTGCCACTAAAGATTCTTAAACTTATAGAGTGTTTTGGTAAGTATAGTTTACAGTTCTTTTTAAATTTTTTCATTTTTTTTTGCTTTTTTTTCACCCCAAACTGGCTAACAGTGAAACACCAAACTATACTGCAAACTGGATGTGCCTTCTGTGGGTTTTTTTTTTATTATGTCAGTAAGGAAATCTATTCTATCATGCAGGTCCGTGTTAGGTTTATTGAACTCCACAGCATGATCATATTCTTATAATGGCTATCTCTGACTGTGTTTGTGAGGTTTGGTAATACAAGTAATCCCAAGTCAGATTCCACAAACTCTTAACTGCACAAACTTGTTGGAAGTGGCTCGTTTTGTGCTAATGAGCGTCATGAGATTTGATCATTAGCATAATTAATGTCCCCAATTTCTGCTTCCCTTTATGGACACATTCACAAAAATGTCACCAGAGGGTAAAAAGAAGAAGTTAACACCAGCAGCCGACAACAGAACAAATCAGACATGCATTACTACATTATTCCTTGTTGCCGTGCAGGTCGTAGTAACAACAGCCACGGCCTAACTGTTGTTAAAGTTTTCAGGTGATTTTTCAAACTCGTCATAGATATGTCTGTTACCTTTGGCATATCTGATACTAAACTTTGTTGTATCATTCCAGACACTTGGCTTTTCCTGCATCTTTCTAGCACTGTCACATGTAAGACTGTCACCGTCCCAGTATCAGTGCTGGTCAGTTAGATGAGCTGTTGCACAACACTATTTCAAGGATTAAATGTTAATATGAATAATTAAAATTATAAATAATGTTGATGCGTAATGGTCACTTAGTTTTTCTTATTTAATGAGTTGTTAATTTTTGTGGTAATGCACATAATTAAAATAAAACTATCAGTATTCAAATACTAATTTTGACATTGATTACCATGGCGACAGTCAACACTTTGAGGCATTCTGGTCAGCCCTAGAGTTTAGTGTGAGTTGTAGTACGTCCGTGTCTGTAGTCGGCAGAAACTATGGACTCTAAAAACAAAAAGCAACGGTTCACGTTGACACTCATGAGGCTCGGTGTATTTTGAAGGAGAAACAGTTGTGGTAGATTTGCTGCACAATGATTTTGACTTTGGTTTCACTGAGTCTACGGTGTTGTGGATTTTAGTATCTGACTTTTGAGGTGTTCATTTGACTTGTTTTCCAGAGACTGCTAGTTTGATATAAAAGTCTGGGAGATTGATGCTGCCAGCAGATGATGATGATGCAGATGATGATGGTCTTTACACTTTATGCACAAAGGATGAAGATCTGCTTCCATTTAGAAGTAAACCTAATGTTCAACAACATTTAATACATCAACATGACGAATATAGTAAAATAACCGCAGTGTATTTCAGCCCAGGGAGAACGTTGCCACCATGTTGCTCTTATTCATGATGTAGTGTCAGTGCTCGAGTCGGTTTGCAGTGTAGTTTGGGATTCAAGGTGCAGGGGAAACTAACCTTGAAAAACTTCAAGCCTAATCATTTGTCTTGGCTACCAGCATCAGTGTTTCTCAGTCTCACAGTTCCCATGTTTGATGTTTAGTTTGAGTGATGCCAGTTAAAACGTGCTGCCATTTAATTTTACACTAATATGAGTTGTGTTTACATTTTATTTAGTTGCTAGAGTAGAGATTTCCTGAAAATGTTCTTTCCATTAATTAAGAGACTGAGAAATACTGTTTCAATGTTTTATAATTTCCCCTCTTCATATCAAAATCAAACCACAATAAGGCCTGACACAGGTTCAGTTGATCTGCAGTCTTATATTATCTCATTCAGACATTTAGGATCATGTCCTAACAAATATAGGTTTTCTTAGATGTTCCAGTTCTGTAAGGTAAGGCTGTGTGTGTGATGTGGAAATATTTGAGTCTGATTGTCAGTATTGCCTTAAACTTCTGCTCATTTGATTGTATGTTTAAAAATGCCTTTGTTAAACTAAAATGTGTAATATATATGTGTGTGTGTGTGTAAAACCTCTTCAGCTGACGGTTGTACGTGTCTCCTGTGTTTCTTGTCTCCTCCTGCAGTTTGCACCTCACCACCTTCTGCCTGCAGTACAGACCCACGGTCGTCGCATGTGTCTGCATCCACCTGGCCTGCAAGTGGTCCAACTGGGAGATCCCCGTGTCCACAGATGGCAAACACTGGTGGGAGTACGTGGACCGCACTGTAACATTACAGCTCCTGGACGGTGAGAGCCTCCGTCCTCTTTGACCTTTTCTTGGAATATAATTTTCATTCATGAGCCGTTGCAGTTTGCAGTATTACGTCGTGAATCATGAAAATGTTGTCTTACAGTCATAGAAAAGCTTGATGCTCTCTGAAGTCGGGGAGACGAGGGCTGTTTTTCACTGTCCCAGTAGCTCAAATTATTTTCCTCATTCCAATCCTGAGCCTGAAGGCATCTGCAAATTAAATATCATCATTTATCGTTTTTAATTTTGTCGTGCTGATAATGAAGTCAGGAGCTGCTCCCTTCACTGGCTCGCAGTGGGACTGAATTTGGACTGAATTTGTCGGAGTGCTTCAGATCAGTGTTAGGGATGGATTATGTGAGAGGTAATACAACAGAGGGCTTGTTCTGCACTAAAGCTTCAGGCTGCTGCCTACAGGCAAACAGTGAGCAAGGAGGTGAAAGATGGTTTCTCCACCTCCTATTCTAAGTCAGTGAATAGGAAATATATTGGTTTACTGTTTTGATCATCGATTAACTGTTTCAAACACTTTCCAATCCAAAAAATCAAACACAGCATCTGATGTTAAATCATGATGTTAAATCTTTGGATTGTCTTTTTACCAAGACATTTGAAGGCATCACATTGGGATTTAGGAAATTGTGATGGTGGGAAATTTTATTTTTTTAACACTGTTTTTTGTATAATCAGTAAAAAAAAATGGAATCAGGGTAAATTCATATGTAATTTATCACTAAAACTTGTTAAATTTTTGAGTTGGTCAAACAAATATCGTGAGATCATGCAAGTAGCAGGACAAAGCAGCGGTCCCTGGGCTCCCCTGCTGTATAATGTGTGTGTCGGTCAGTAAACGGTGTCAGAATTATGTGTTAAACATTATGGAGCAGTGGTGAGTGACGTGGCTGTCTTCCCTGTTTTCAGAGCTCACACACGAGTTTCTTCAGATCCTGGAGAAGACGCCCAGCAGGCTGAAGAGGATACGAAACTGGAGGGTATGTGATAAAAACATGTTAGACAACAGCGAGGACAGGACAGGACATACAGTGCGACAGGTACAGGTCAGGACAAATGAAGTGTCGGTGTCTAATGTTGAACTGTGCTTCTCTGCTGTCTCGCAGGCCATTCAAGCAGCTAAGAAGCCAAAGACAGAGGGCCCGACAGTGGACAGTGCCTTCCAGGGGACGTCCTTAGAAGGCCTTCCTGGTGTCAACAACTCCTTCTTCCCCTCCACCTCTTCATCAGACTCTACAGACATGCCCTCCCTCAACTCCATCGCAGCCCCCTACGCCTCCTTCCAGCCGCTCAGCGACCAGTCAAAGAGCTGCGGCTACGACCAGTTCTCCCAGCCTCCCCACTCAGACTTCACTCTGGTCAAACACGAACACAAATCTGCAGGCGGGTCTAGTAGTAAACACCAGCAGCTCGGTGCAAACGCAGCAGCTTTTTCGCGGTCGCAGAAAGTCTTGACTTTGGAAAAGTACAGAGAGAAACATGCGGCGGAGCTGGCCTTGCAGAACGGCATAAAGGAGGAGCTGGGCACAGACATGTACGCACCACCTCCAGCTCTCTCCTCTCACCACCACAAGAAACGCTCTCAGCCGCAGCAGGCCAGCCAGTCAGGTGACAGCAGGAGAGATAAGCCCAGCTCTAAAAAGCCCCGGCTGCCTTCTTCCTTCGCCGAGAACGGCTCTGCCACGAGCGAGGAGCTCAAGATGCGAATCAAGGTTTCATCAGAGCGTCACGGAGGCTCAGAGCAGGGCGGGACTCTGCCTGGAAAAGACAAGCACAAAGAGCACAGCGGGCACCGCCACTCGAAACATGGACACTCACACTCATACTCCCTCAGCGGGAACAATAGAGGGACATTAGACAACACCTCCCTATCTCTACGAGCTCCCAGCAGCCACTGCAACGACGGGAGCTCCTCCGGCTCGTCTCGTAAGAGGCCTCACTCTGACGCCGGCAACCACAACCACCACCACCACTCGACCAAGAGCGGCAGGAGCTCCAAAGGAGGCCTGAGCTCGTCCCACTACTCATCGGAGAGCGGCCAGAGGATGATGGAGCACCACGGCCACGATGGAACCAACGGCATGCTGACCGCCAACGGCCAACACACTGACTACAAAGACACTTTCGACATGCTGGACTCTTTACTAAGTGCCCAAGGAATGAACTTGTAACCCTCGGAGAGCCCCCAGTGTTGTCTAGAATAAGGTATTACCATGTTTAATAGAATTTTAAAAATGAATTTATTTGTCTTAAGTTATCTGAATTCTGCATCGCCCTCAGTCGTGTCTACACACTGATTATTGATGATTCTCGTTGAGCTGTCAAAAATGTAAAATTATATGCATAGAGCTGTGTACTACTAGCTTGCAACAAAAAAAAAAAAACAAACAAAACAAACCATGAGAAGTTTCAAGAATGCGGCTGGAAAACTGAGTTTTAAATGTTATTTTAACGCGAGCTGACATGATTTTAACGTGCATGTTTTCAGTCACAAAAGGGAAAACATAGCTAGTGTTCGCAGCCATTGTGACAGTTTACAGACAGTTAATGGGTTTTTTTTTTCCCTTTCTTTTTTTTGTACGTTAAAATGTTATGTTCCACTAAAAATCTCAGGTCTTGAACTTTTTTGATATGAGAACGAATCTTCCTCTGTTTGGGTTTATTACCTGTATCTGTGGAGATGTATCACCTCGTCCATTTGCTGACGAAGACGGCAGAACTTTGTTATCTGTCTAAGGAAACGTGGTCTGCTTATTTTTCAAAGAGTGCATCAATAGTTAACAAAAAACAAATACAAATGTGAGGCCGACTCCATTTGCTGTCTATTTGCTGTCTATTGGGACTTCCAAGGCCGCACCTGAACTTAATGTGCAGATTCATTATAGAGCTACAAATGAAGTTTACGTTACATCTGCTGTGAAAGTGCATTTAAGATATATCGGCTAAAATTGCAAAAAGGCCTTGTGATTGTACCTGTCAATCGCTATTCAGTATGATAAATGTTATTACCTATCAGAAAATACAGATCTCTAAAATAAAATTGTACATAGGACTGTAGTTCAGATTTAAAACTGTTGGTTTATTGCATCAGTCCAAACCTTCCTCCATTCAGTGTATCATGAGATCTAAAGCAGACTGTATTGATGAACATATCCTCGATTTGTGTATTGGGAGCCCAAATAAAGGTGTAAAAGTGATTTTTACACATCACAGATTTTCTGTTCTTAAGTGTGTGGCATGAATCTTGAATCATGTTTTTATGTTTTTGAGTTTTTGTTTACATTAGGTTGAGGATGTGTCCAAACTCCATCCTCAGCTGATGTCGACAACATTGTGAGGTGTAGTTGAACCCTGGAAAAAGCTGCTGTAGAAATTTGACTGTTTTTCTTTGGGTCACATTCGTGTTTCAAAGGTAAAGATTAAACTTAAAGGAGCTATTTGTAAGTTATGCTATTGCTACATAGCCAACATTAGCATTACCAGCCATTTATTTAATGGCCATTGCTTCGGCCATTGTTGCGTTTCCAAGACAACAGGATATAATATGGACATAATTCTTCAGAGCAGACTGGACACTACAGTGACAAGACAGGCCGACTGGGCCAGGGCTAACTGGTTAGCACGCTAACTTCAATAGCAGAAAACCAATGATAGCAGTCGAAGCAAAGCGAGTTAACGCTGGTGTTTCTCTCCGCTGCTGGAGACAGCTTGTAGTGAGTAGCAATAAAGTTTGATGCTGAATTTGCAGCATTTCCTCTAGACTGTAAAGTAAAAAGCTGTTATTGCTGATGTTAGCTGTGTAGCAATAGCAAAAGTTACAAATGGCTCCTCCAATAGAACTACAAACGATTAGCTGACGGTAAGATTTATTAACAGGTGTGATAAGTAACTAGTTCTAGCTTCTCAGCTCAGTTGCTATCTCACAGAGGAAGACCCTCCATGCACTTGGGGAAAAAGCTAGTAAGTGGACCTTGAGTTGAGATTTTCATTCACTCTTGCACAACTGTGGGAAGTCAACAGCAGTTTTTATCAGTTAACACAGGATATTAAAACCTGTCAAGGCAGCATTGATACAGTTAAATAATGCTAAAATAGTATAGGCAGTAGAAGCAGTGTAGGTCAAATCTCGTTATAAAATGGACATGAAGTACTCAGGATCATCTTGACTCAAGTTTCGCTGTCGAGTTTAAAAACACTCTGCAAAAAAAAAATAAAATAAATGAATTAAAAATACATAAATTAAATCCCCTAATTTTGGCCTCAAAAACACACATAGCATGGAAAAATGAAAAGAACTGCCAAATCATGCTGATGGTTTAATCCCAGCTTCATAATATTGGATTTATTCTCCATTGAATGTAAGCCCTTGCTGCATTTGAAGATAAAACAGTCATTTGTCAAACGCCGCCACAGAGAATTCTCATCAAAGTGGAGCACATAATGGTCATTTCCTGCTGTCTGTCTGCTCGCAGAAAGTCGATTGATTAATTGATTGTTAAAGACTCATAACCAACAATACTGATTACATTAACTGGCCACATCATTGGCAATAAGTGAAGGAGCTGTAATAGAGTGCTGAGGTGATTAGTAGTTGGGTTGCTGTGCCACTGAATTAGTAATGTTAATGTGAATGATTAGAAATGCATGTTGAGCTGCTGCATGAGCAGGCTATTCAGATGAGTGTTTTTAGAGTTTTGCATTTTGCATCTTAGCAGGATTTTGTGTCTTCATAATTGTGGGAACTGTGGGTGAAAATGTAATCATCTTTTAGTCACTGAATTACCTTCAGGGCATATTTTTTTTTCTCCTTTTGTTCTTTGGAAAGAAACAAGCAGGGAAGACTTTGTATTTGACAGTTAAACCTGCCATTTGGTCCCTTCAACAAAACCTCAAGGGGCTTTCAAGGTTTAGCTTTGGTCTCTACACTCAAACACAATACAGCCCTGATGGTTCATTTGCGGGTGGAACATAAATCCAGTTCCTGATAATTAACTAGCACCCTCAGAGCAGACACAGCGTTTTCACCAAGTATTACCTTCTAATTTTAGCGCGGAAGACAATGGGGAAATTCAGCAGGAGGACGTCAGTGAAAACTCAACCATCTGGACATTCTCGCGTACTGGTGGGAGGGTGATGATTTATTTTCAGCAACCTCTCAAGCTGAATAAGAGACGCCTACTGCCTGAAAATCCGCAGAGAGGAGGAGATATGAGAGCGGCTTTTGTGAGCAGCAAATCCCAGAATTAAGAGCCATCTGAAAGGAAAACCACCGTCCAAGCTCTAATTACAACTCAAAGAACAGGAACATATATAGCTGAGTGCAGGCAAAGGTCCCAGACACAAATACCATTATCATTATGATTATTTCAGCAGCTAAGACAGCAAACTTTACACTTTAAAAGATGATTGAAAGACATTTAAACACTCCAGTCGTGCTCCTTTCTGATAGGTTAATATTTAAATTGATGGAAAGATGCATTATTTGAGTTGGTTTTCTTTCAATATGAACCATTTTTCGCAGAATTGCAGCTTCTAGTGTACAGTACAAATCCCTCTTAATGCCATGAGGTGTCTCTGATCCACAGCAGGTCTGTCAGCTCATGTCCACTAGATGGCAGTATTAGCTTTGGCCTTTAATGCCAGCAGAGCAGATGGACAGCACAAACATCCAGCATCATTTCCTCTGTTTTTACAGGATTTAAAAAAAAAAAAAAAAAAAAGCAAACAAGACGCAGTGTTGAATAACCTTGAAGAAAGGACGCTGCTTTTCATGCCATAAATCCAAGGTGCCTCTCTGCACTCTCAGTGATCCTCAGTCGCAAACAATCTCACACGTGTGTCAGCTCCAAAGTGCCACAAACTTTGGACGTGATCCATCTAATTAACAGATTCAGATAACCGTCGGACGGCGGAGGCTCAGACACATTCCAGGAAATGTCATGGCACTCGGTGATTTCAGCGGTGGAGTTGATCAAAAGGCCTTTGCAAGAGCAGCATGCGGTGCACTTATGCCCATATGAGTCTTAATGCAAATGATGCCCAGGAAATTGCGCAGGAAAGTGGCATAATTATAAGTCATTGAAAGTCCATTGTCATTCCTGTCTGAGAGGTCTCTCTTGAAAAATCAGGAGCTGATGGAACCCCCTCTAAGTACCTGAGATAGAGCCGGAGGGGGAAAATGACTGGGCCTGGGCTGCCATTATGCCATGGTAGCGCAATTATATCCAATGATTGGCAGGAGCATAAATTAGCCTCAGTCTTCATGGTGTGGTATACTTTTTGTTTCCAACCATTGCTAAGGTATCTGTTTTTCTCACTGTGACAAAAAAAAAAAAAAATCTGCAACGCTCTCTTTAGCCAGCTGTTCTCAGTGAAAAACAAGACATTATTTCCCAGTTTTCCTCTGTAATTATTCCTTTTACTACCCCAGTTTATTTCTCCGCCTGATGCAAATGCATCCTCTTGTGGCCTGAACACCAGAGATTCATGTTTGCGGTGGGAACCGCAGAGCACCAGCTGTCCTTTAAAAAGAGACAGCTAAAAAAAAACACACACACAGTTGATGTGAAATGTCTTCCTCCTAACTCGTCCCCAATCATCAATATTTCACCAGCTTCGACATTTGAACTAATTATGGTGCACCAATGGCCTATTTGAGCAGGGTCCTGTCAGATGAAAGCTGCTGGGTCCTTCCTGTCAGCGGTGGAGGCTGCAGTATGAAACGACAGCGGTGGAGGCTGAAGCCATTAAAATGAATGGAAAGCACCTCTAACAATCATACACCTCTGACACACACACACACACACACACACACAAACAGGAAGTGCTGCTTCAAATACACACAAACACATTCAACACCATCCTTTGCGGCCTCACTCACACTCACAGATGTACCACACTGACACACACAAATAAAGAAAAAAAAAAAAACAAACACAAAAAAAAAACATGAATTGCTGCCTCACACACACCCACACTCATACAGACTCATACAGACATGCATAAACATGATGTGCTACAGTAGCTCACACACACACACACACACGGTGACATGCCCGCCACCTGTGTAGGTTGTTTGGCCTCCTCATCCAGACCTCTCTGGTTTTAATTAGCCTGCTGCTGAAGTGTTTTCCTTTTTATATTCTCTGAAGAGCGATGATAACGGCTACAGCCGAGATGGAGGCTCTCTGCTGGTTTGTTTCATTAGGGAGAGCATAATGACCCTGCAATCACAACACCAAGAAAATACCTACCCTGATAATTATTTTCCCTCCTAATGGTTCAGTTTATACTCTGCTATGCCTTTTGTCATCAATGCCTCAAAAACTGAAAGGATTGATAATATTGTCAATAATAATAATCTGTGTTATTTTCTGTTTTGGTTTTAAGAAACCTCAGTAAATTACTGTACACGCTTCCATACTCACTGATATGTTTAATGGATGTGAAAATCGCAGGAATCATGGACCCCCCCTGAGATTTTCCAGAAGTTTCAGAGATTTTGAGAATCTATGCAAAGCAGCGTCGAAGCCGTCGTCATGCCAACACTTTAAAAAGACAGGTCAGTGAGCCAATCAGAAGAGAGGATCTGAGCCTCTCTTCTGATTTGCTGACTGTTTTCTGAGTGATCAAATAAAAATATAGCAGATTTCAGGTAAAGACTCAGAGAAACCAAATACTGCAAAGTGAGACAGTGGGCGGGGCTTGGAGTGTGGCTGAGAGCAGTGACTGCTTTGTTGCGACATCACAAAGTTACAGAAGTCCTGACGGCTCGTTTTAAGGCTCAGTTTCTGAATACAGGCTGTGTGCGTTTCTCTGTGGACTGAGACTTTGACATTTTCACAGTATTAATACAGAACCTAGACCTGCTTTATAATCAAAAAACACATGGAAATCTACCTTTAGACTATATGGACCTTTATTGCTCCTTTTAATCAAAAATGTTAGCTTCCTTAATTCTATCAAATAAATACGTTTCCCTGGTAACCATGAATAAATAATCACTGATAAAAAAAAACAAAACACACAAACCTTGATCATAGTTTGGTATTTGCTACCAAAGTTATGAAGCAAGAAATAAGACATGAACGATTTTTTTTATAGACTAAAGTGTTTGTTTGACCAGCTTGTTCTGGAACAAACTCCTCAGTCGGCAATGGGGTTTTTATTTGCCCAGACTACATCACACAGACAGAACTAGACAGCTTTGTGCAACTGAATGAGCTCTGATGTCTATCTGAAGTCTATTTATGCATTAAATATACCAATGTGTAAGCAGCCTCAGGTGGCACTAAGGTCCACAGCAGAAAAATACTGAGGTCAGAGCTTTCTTATACAGAAAATGATGTATAAAATGCTGAAATAAAGCCCAAAGCGAACAGTCTTTGATGTTTCTTGCACTGCACAAGGAGTTACTGTAGACTAAACTAAATTATAAGATGAATAAACTTCTATCTTAATAAACTTCTCAACCTGAATTTCTTAAATGCGTTGACCTTAATCTGCCTAATTGCCTGGTTTCCTTATAATAATGCTTTTGTGGAGGGATGGAACTGTTGGGTTTTTCTCTATAATAAAGTAAGGTCTTGACCTTACCCTGTTAAGTGCTTTGAGATAATGTATATTATGATTTGGCGCTATACAAATAAAACTGAATTGAAACTGAATTGAATGGCCAGTTAAAATAATCATCACCAGGCTGTTCAAAGTCCTAGGTCGTCCTATCCTTAACACGACAGAAGCGCTATTTGGATCGCCAGGTTTCTGTGGGAGATACAGCTGGGTGTCATCGGCGTAGCAGCAAAACAAAACGTTATGGATTATGTGGCCGAGTGGGAGTATGAGGAGGAGGATGAGTTGGTTATTGAGAAAGCTGAATTGGAAAGGTAGGAGTTGAGGCTTTCCAAAGCTGGATTTGGGTCGACAGAGCATAGAAATCTGGTTTTTCTGTGTTCGCAGCAGCAGGGTGAAGCAGTGGGGGTGCTGCCAAGGGTTTATTGATATTTTAAGGTGAAGCAGCACAGATGAAAATAGTGACTCTGGTTTTGGTTTTGAGATATGATAATGGTATCTTACTTCTATAACTACTGCGGTTTCATAAGATATATTACACAATAATGAAGAACACTCAAATCTATATATTTTTTTATACCTGCTGTGCCAGACAAGCACAGCAGGTATAAAAAGCAGCAGCTGTCACAACACTAAAATTGTTTTGTATTTGTGTTCATATTTAACTTTTTTTTGTTTTGTCTTTGTTCACCTATGGTGCCTGATAATGACACCAAGAGATGGTCTATCTTCTGTCCATGTGTGCTTAACAGCAGAGGTGTGTGTGTTTGTGGGTGTAACGAAGCTTATCCTGTGTGTGTGTGTGTGTGTGTGTGTATTAAAGAAATTTCCCAAAGATGCACCTGCTGCAGGATCATTTCTTCAGTGTGTGTTCACGTCCTCTTGTCGTCGTTTTCTTTCTTTGAATCAGCTCATTAACTTAAAAAGACTCAACGGCTCATTCCAGCACATATGTTGCAGTACATGTGACACTATGAATAGCTTATGAAGCATTTGCCTGTGTGGATATATTTATGTATAACATCTCGACACAGTTCGCTCATACGAAGACGCTGCATCTTTATTTATTTGCTCTATTTCTCTTAATATGTTTGATTGCTGTATTTACTGGTTGGATTATCTTTATTGCTCTCTGCTCTTTTTTTCTCTTTAGCTAAAGCAAAGTTCCCCACAGACATTATTAAAATTTCATCTGAACTTAGCGACTCTATTAAACAGCCACAACCACGATGCTGCACAGTATGTGGAGATGTAGAGAAATGTACTGCAGTTAAATGTGAACGGATACAAGGATCAAATAATAGAAGGTGCTGTGTTTCTAACGTTGTGTAAGAACAGTGGGCGGCTCTCATGAGCAAAACTAATTAAGCAAGAAAATGACATGAATGAATCTCTCTTTCAAAAACAAAATTATTTCATATTTGATACGTGCTTCCGTGTGGTTTTTTTTTTTAATACATTTGAGAAAGGCTGAAGGGAGAAAACGTTAAGAATAAAGAGGTAATCAGTGCGCGTGTGACTAACAAGGACAAACCAGAGGAAGAAAAGGCAGCTCTGAGCCTAATATCTCTGTCTATTCGCTAACCATGGGCTTAAAAGACATACGGATCGTTCAGTGAAGACGATTTTGGAAGATGGGAAGGTCAAAGGACTTTTATAATTGAACACTGTAAGAACACTGTCTCCGCCCGCACCTTTCCCAACATCAGAATCGGAGGGACTGTGCCTTAGAGTTTACATAACTTTCTGAAACCTGCAGTCTGACTTACTCAGCATATGGTGGTGATAATGTAGGAACTTTCAGGGAGTAAATCACCATGAAAGTCCATAAGGAGACAGTTCATACAGTTTATAGGATTCATCGCGTCTCACCCCTCCCTATGACGTAATCATTCTGCAAAACCCCCAGATTATGTTCAGGGAAAATGTTTTCTAATGTAAATTCTACCTTTTTTTGGTGTAGAAAAAAAAACCCCAATAACATTATCATGAGGACATAAACAAGTGACAGCTTTTTGTTATTGCTATAGATTCATATTTTGGTTGCAGGGATTTATATTTGACTTATATATTTTTGATTTATTGAGAGGGCGAAAGACATAGAGAGAGGGAAAAAAAAAGAACAAAAATCAGGTTTTGTAGGGTGGTGGTGGAGTCGGGACCATCAATCAGTGAGAGAAGCGCGCAGTACTCAGGAGGTGGAAGGTGTTTGGTTTGTTAGTTTGTTTTGTTCTGATCCAATGATAGAGGTGGGGAGATGCTTGGTTTGGTTTTGCGTTGCTGTTGTACAGAGACACAGCGCTGCGGCTTACAGTGGTCACGCTCCTGACCTTTGGGAGGAGGCTGACCACCAGGCGTTGCCAATGCAAAAACAAGCGTTTAGTCTTTATGCTATTTGCTATTATATATTACCAAAATTTCATCTGAACTTAGCGAATCTATTAAAGAGCCACAACCACGCTGCTTCACAGTATGTGGAGATGTAGAGAAATGTGCTGCAGTTAAATGTGAACGGATACAAGGATCAAATAATAGAAAGTGCTGTATTATGCTATGCTAAGCTAACTGGCTGCTCCCTTCATATTTAGCGCACAGATGAGACTCAGAGCTCATTTACCTCGAGGTCATTTCGTCTCCTCGGAGAGCCCCCCCTCTCCTAACAGCCTCAAATACCTAACAAGCGCTCACGATGATGTCTTCACCTGATCTCTTTTTGAACGTATTAAATAGACATTGTACTTAGTACTTACACAGCTTTAAGCCGGGAACACACTCCTTGCATTGTGTGTGCAGGCTCTAACCTGTTAACATGTGCACCAGAATGAAAACCAAGAGGTTCTGCTTCGCCACGCAGCCTTAGTGATGACCCTCACTTGTAAGTCGCTTTGGATAAGTGTCTGTATAAATGAGTGAGACGCCAACTCTTTTGTCTTTATGTTGAAACATTACATCAGACAAAGCGTTTCATTTGAAGCATACCGATGCCTTTACCACGACCACATGCAGAAAAGCTGTGACTCGACTTTGTCATTGAAGTTGTCCTTGTCTTGAGAGATTCTCAAGGCAGAGATTTTATCCCTGAATTTTCCTTTTCACTTTTTTTCTTGTTGCTCTTCACATACAAGAAGCTGTTTGATCAGACCCACGTGCTTCAAGTTACAACTGATGGATCACAACACCACCACCCAGCTGCTGTGAGACAGTGAACGCCACAGTTCCTGTTTCGGTGTTTGCTGCTACCAGTGTTTCTTGTTCCTTAATACACCTGATGTGAATCTAGGACATCATGCGTTCAAAGCGACCCAAAAAGAGTTAAATTATCCAACGGTGTGGACTTATATAAACACTGGCACGGTGCTGACTTGATTTTTACACTCTCAGGATTAGCGCTGTTGCTCCTGCCACGTGTTAAACCGTCCAACTCGCCGAAAAGCCCTCGCTTCTCCAGGTATATCTGAGCACCTCGCTCCTTTCATCACGGCTGGCAAACCTGCCCGCTATCACATAATTAAATAAGATTTATATCATCACATAGAATAATTCTGTGTGGGCTGATGGTGAATGTTGCTATAGCCAACCCCCCCCCCCCTTTCTTTTTAAATTTTTTTTTTTTTTTTTTGCACCAGCCCACTCACACAGTAATTGAGAAACTGGCATAACTGAGAAAAAAAAAAGAAATGTGGCGTGGGTGTGAAGATGTCCACGGCTGAGTGGCCAAATGCAACCCACTCAAACAGCCAATTGTGAAAGTACTCATCAATAAATTTCAATGGACATTTGTGACACAGGTCTAATTGGTTTTGCATCAGCGTGAAGTCAGATTAACATGTATGATGAAAGATTGATGACAGATTGGTTGCACTTCTCTCTGGTTGCATGTTTTCATTCACTTGTATTTTTAGTTTTGTGTTGTGTAGCAACAGCTAATGAGATCCTTTTCAAACTGATTTCAAAGGCAACCATAATTCTTTTGGTATTGTTTAGTCACAATATCAAAAAGAAAGGCACATTGCTTGTGGTTGCAGTAATTGCACCAACTGTTCCTCAGTGTATTAATAGGCCTAACTCTTTGGTAATGATACTCTATGAGGGAGGGAAGGCCTCACAATAACTCGCGTCACATCTTCAAAAAGCCTTGGCTGATAGCATACATTTAAATGCCAGTGTAAGTATGAAATATGTGAATAATCGTATTTGCTGCTAAGAAACGAACGGTGTCTCCTTCCTTCCTGATTTAATTGGACTAATTTTCTAACTATAAGGCGCTCGAAAAACCTTCCGCCAACGCTGAACAACTTTCCAACTTACACCCGAAGAAAGTGTTCCTAACACTTTACACCCAAGTTAAACCTTGGCCTTTGCAAACTTATCACAAAAGTTTTGGAGTCAACTCTGCTTCTTTTGCTGGTTTTATAATTATGACTACAAGGTGATAATCATCTAGTGGCAGAAATCCCAGATCTGGATCACCACCAAAGGCGAATCAATTGTTGCCGAGTCCAAAGCCAATCTGTCCACCGATACCCACTGAAAGACGCTGATACAGTTTTAACACCCTGATGAAAAGATAAGAGCTAATTTTTGCTGCTGAACTCCGGTGAAATATACGATTAAAGCTGCGAACCTGTAGGAGGGTTTGCAACATGTGTGAGGAGGTGAGCTGTTTTTCAGCTGGGGTGGACAGCGATGAGGTTCCCTCCTGGCATCTATAAAGCATTACACACACTCCAATATCAAATTCAAAGAGCCTGAGAACACAACCAAAAGTAAGTTATCAGGAATGTGGAGGTTTTTTTTAAGGGTTTGACGTGCCAAGAATAGACAAACTGTTTGACTAGGAGCTAAAAAAAGACTGCTTTAGTAGATGTAATCCAAACGTGTCTTGCCAACTGGAGGGAAGCGATCACATAGAGGACAGGCTGCTGATATTTTCTCACAATGACTGAAAAGTGCCTCGATTTATTTCTCGCAGCCTGCCCAGACACGCCGTCACATGATCTTATTGACTGTGTGGATAAATATCGAGTCAACCTGAAGGGAACTTTTGGTCACAATGAACCTGCGATTAAGACATTTTAGCGTATTCCTTCGCCGGCTCACCCCTGCATTGATGTGTGACAAGATATCCGCCGCTGTTCAGTTGCTCACGCTGAGCGTTCAAGGCATTATGGGATGTTGTACTGACGGAGCAGAGGGCTGATGGAAGACAGTCGCAATCGCCCTCTCCTCATTAGATGCAGGGCTGACTGTGCTCATTAGGCCGGCGGCAGCGCGGTGGGGATCTATTCTCCTGAGGTGACCAAAGGTGCTTACACAGACCTTCCAAGTCTCAGTAATGATGGCCCAGACCTGTCACTCTTGTCACAAGACTGACATGACCTTTTTCTGGCTCATGCGCTCAAGGAAAAAAAAAATCCTAATTTCACTGAATGAGGCAAGAGAAACCCTGTTTTGCCCCCAAAATGTGAAAATCTGAACTGTTTTCCATCAGCACTGTCAAACTTTCCAAGCTGTTGATTCACTTTACACAAAAAAATAAAAATAAAAAAATCAACAAAGACTATTTCCTGTGAATTTATTGGCGATTTAAGTGATTGCAATTCATGTTTTAATCTAAGCAAAAAAGCCAGACCTTGCCATTAAGACCTATGAAATAGAGGCATGCTGAGCAGCGACAGAGCGGCTGAATAGATGTCTGGAAGCAATCTATGAAAGATGGCTGATCAATGGCCGCAAAATGAAATAGGTGATGAAAAGATGTCTTTTAAGGCTCATGAAAGGGGAACTTGTTGGAGGCCGTTTTGTTCAGCTTTCCGTTTTTAACCTCAATCATCTGAACGCAGCTTAAATGAAAGGGGAAAACGATAAGACAGTAGCCTACTGTGGCTTTCTTCCTCTAATGTCAAGTGCCGCCAGGACTCTTATGTAACTGTAACCCTTTCATGGACGAAACATCTTTGTCTTAGCTTTAAATGTTTTCATGCATCTGATGTTTTCTACACTGTTTAACATTCTGATGCAAAAAAAAACAAAAAACAAAAAGAAGAGAAGCTTAATGATAATAGAAAGTAGATGAGATCACATCAGTCCTAAATTGCATTAGGTACAGATGCCATGTAAAACAATGTGGTCAGATCCAGTCCTCACAGGGGCCTTTCTAAACAAAGCCTGATTGTAATGGGCCACATGAAGTGCCAATTTAGCCCCACACGAGCTCCAACATACAAATGAGAGCGAGCTACAGCGAAGACATACATTAATCCTAGCCAGATTGGGGACTGTATGAATTATGCTAAGAACCTTATCTGTTATTTCCCCTGATCTCCTGCTGGGTGAATTGATTGCGTTTTTGGTCTTAATCCGCAGCATGCCATGCATCTTGGGAGACAACCAGGGAGCCATCTTGAATAAATAGAATTTGGACTTGACAAAAGCCATCTCCAGCTGAGCAATGAGAAACCATCCTTTTACCACTGCACATCCCCTACAATGCCGAATGACATTAGGAAATAGCCGGCCGCGGTTTTGTTGTATTGTTGTGTCGGTTTTTGTGTTGCTCGTTTCAGCTGCAGTTTTTCCTGGGATATCATTTTGGAAAAACGCCTTCTGTTGCGGCGGGCCTCAAGAAACATCTCTGTGCAACCAGAGAGGGTGCTTTAATGAGATTAATTAGATCGCTTATGAGTGATGGTCCTCCACCAATTACCTGGGCCATAATACCATTTTCCTCCACCCAGGGCGTCGCGCTCTGCCGAGCGGTGCCAGCGCGAGGCTGCAGCAGGAGATGATTAATCATCTCATCACCATCCCAAGAGATAATATGACAATAAAAACAAAAGCCTCTCGTCGGCTGCGGCTGTTTAAAGCTAAGACTTCCTTCCTAGATGTTGACTCCAGAGTTCAATTAGGCGATACGGGTCCAGCTTTTTGGAGTACAAGCTTTCTCGATGTTGTAACACAACACCGCAGAGGTCTGACTCGAGGTCCATTCCTTTTCTATAATGAGGTTCTGTAGTTCACATTCCACCAGATGACAGAATATCAGAGGTGTCGTCCCTTTTTTTTCATTCCTGAAGGAGCGTAGCGGGGGTATGGCCTCCCTCGCGTCTATTTCCTTTTCCTTGCTGAAGGGCAGGGAGGGTCACAGTCACAGAGGGTTCACAGCGGAGAGTGTGGCAGCCAGGAATCAAACCACAGCAGGATTCAGCCACGGATTGGAGAGCCGACGGCTGCACGCAGCGCGCTGTGCAGGCTTTTATTGGCCCTTCTCCATCACACCTGTCACACAAGATTGGGTTTGTAGAAGCGCTTCCTTCAGCTGAAAAGGCCAAAGTAGATTATGGGGGCAGGCGAGGTTGAAATGGAATAACCAGTGGAATGGCGCCAAATATGACGCCTTGCTGTCTGAATGCAAATCATGATTGAATTATGAATGATTTGTATAGTTTACTGTCAGTTCTTGCCTGGTTGGAACAGCACACATTTTTATGTCAGAGACCCCTTAAAGGACACATTTTGTCAGCACAACCTATGGGGGGGGTAACACTGAAAATGAACCATACCATCACATTTTTATACATAACATCTTTAATTGAGGAAATTCCTATGGAATTGAGTTACAACGATATTAATCTATTTCTCAATTTGCTGTCGACCCCCATGAGCCCTGTTGAGGCCCCTGGAGGTCCTCTGACCTACATTGAGAAACATGAGTGTAACTGATGTTAGCATGTAGAAGTGTTGGATTGCTCTTCAAAAAGTCATTTCCTCAAACGGCGGAGCTCTGCAGTTTTTAGAAAACGTTACTTAGATACGGGAAAACTGTTTTTTGGTGACTGTTTTCCACCTGCAGATTATTACAGATGTGGTGCTGTAGTGAGTATTCACAGCAGCTAGACTAGGGTTGCCATCTGCCCCATATAATACAGGAACGTCCGATATTTGAAGATAAAATACTGCAATTTGTCCCATATTTTTGTAGAGGTCATTTCATTTACAACCTACATCCTCAAAGTGCTGTGAATAATTTAATGTCAAGTAAAACCAAACCAATTATAGTCCACAATTGGACTGGAGAAGTTTATCAATGAGCAGTTGACTGACGAGCTTTTGCTGTGAGAAAATACACTTATGGTTACCTTCTACAGGTATAGCCTATATTATATCATATTATCCTGAAGATTTATCCATTATTTATCTATTTATAAGTTATCACCAAATCAATCTACCCTGAATAATTCATAAACATACTGTCATACTTTTACACATTCAAAAATGTGTAAAAGTAAAAACGCACCAACATATTCAGTTTATTCTTTTACGTCTTTATGGTTTAAAGTATAAGAATGATGAGAGAAACAAATTTAAGATTAATACCATTAATCTCTCTTTAATATGACCTTTAATCCCTTACAAATATAATAATAAACCACATATAAGGAGGATCTCTTTAAAAATAAATTACTTTCCAATTTCTGTGCTGAAGTTGGAGTTGCTGAGCGATGTGATTTCTGGTGACTACATATTCCCCCAAAAATCCAGTTTCACTTTATCTTCAGTGCTGCGCAACAGTAAAACAAACTATGTGGGTGGTGTTAAAGAGGGGGATTTGAATCAAATCCAGCACATTTGATTGGTTTGCAAAAGAAACGGGTGTGGCTTAATGTAGTAGTCCTGTGGACCTAGGGCTGCTCACCTCCACCCACACCTCCCAAATTCTGCTCTGCTAGCTGCTCATACAGACAGTCAAGTGCAGTTTTACATGATGGGCGGTATTACCTAGTCGGCATAAATTTGATTTTTCACATTTGATTTAGGGAAGAAAAAAGAGAGGGATTTTTATATAAAAAAAAGATTCCTAAACACATATTTATCATGTAACAAGGGATAAATTCCCACAGGGACGCAGGAAAATATTCTGTATTTCACCGTATTTCATTGTCTTTAATTTTGATATCCCAGGTTCACTGCTGTGGTGTTTTTTTTTGTTTTTTTTACTGCACTTCTTCTATTTGCTTGCATTTTCTTCAGGTGGCGCTATTTTTCTTCTCTTTTCCTACTGTCTTTCTGTCACTATACTGTGACTTTCTAACTATATGTCATTATTTCCGCTACATATTTGCCCAGCTAATTTTGGCCGCGTGACGTCCACTGTACGCTGTGTTGCTATGTAACCTGTTGAAATATCTCTGCAGCAGTGGCACCGAGGCAAAGATGTTGATTGCACTTGATGGAAAAAGTGAGTTGGGCTTTGCTCTGATGCTGACTTTAAGAAATGGGAGGGGTGTGTTAGACAGAGAGCAAACACACGGACCTCTGCAACCGTCCGTCGGAGCTCGAGTCTATCTTTATTACTGTCATCACCTGCGGAGGTAATGTTTTTCCTCTGGGCTGATAGGTTGTCCAACACAAACAGTGTCACGCGGCTGCAGCACCGCTCTTTACCCAGCAGACCCTCTGGGAAGAACATGAGACGTCTTCATCTGGGCGCTGCCTCATTATGGTTCTGTCTGACAAACACACACACACACACACACACACACACACACACACACGCGCACACGCGCACACACGCACACACACACACACACACACTCACACACTCACACACACACACACACACACACACACACACACACACACTTCCTCCCTCTTCCAATATACACTTTTCCTCTGCCAAACATGCACGCTTTATTTGTGTAACGCACAGAAACACACTCAGCTACACTTTCTCTCTGCCCTCCTTCTTCAATCACTCTCTCCCACTCTCACACACACACACACACACACATGCACACACACCTTTTGGGTGTAATAAAACAGCAGATCAGAGTCATTGGCTGCTGACAGGGACTGACACTGAAACCTGCTGTTGTTGGAAGGCTGCCTGGGAGATGTTCATTACTCACAAAGCTTGTCGGTTTGGACAGGAGAGGAACAACGGTCTTATTAAGTGGAGACCTGGAGCAGCCGTAGGGGAAATACACACACACCCACGCTCGCACCCACATGGGCTCTGAGAAAGTTTGAGGCTGTGCCTTCAACCCAGCGCTCTCATAGGCTGAGAGAAGTTGGGGCTGCCAGAAAATGTTTTAAACTTTCCCAGCGATGGTGGAATTTGCTGAGTTCGGAAGTTTGACGCGGCTGACAAACAGACAAAATTGTGACGTGACAACATCCGCAACATCGACGATGGAGCCTCAGCCTCAGAGGGGAAGCAAAATTCTGCTGCGGAGGAATGTGACGGCCTCATTTTCACAGGAGCCTGCTGATATTGATTGGAGTTTCTGATGTCTGTCTGGCTCATTGTATAACTCTCACAAGAACAGATTCAATATTCCCGACATTGCTGAACCTGAAGCCTTGTTTCCATAGTAACTCTGCTCTCCGTCTCTCTAAACATAGCCCTCCTGACTGACTTTAGCTCTGTTCAGATCATCAAGCACAGCTGAAGAGGAGGTAGATGCGTGGACATGGACAATGATGTTTCTGACTTGAGGCAATGAAACGATTTGCGAGCTTGTCAGAACAACCAACGTCTTGGTGCATTTACAGTCCAAACCGTGGTTAAAGCACCAGCACAACACAAGGAGACAACATGAAACAAGATGAAAATAGGTTTTTATTTCACTCAGGCATTTATCTTTCATCCAAAGGGGAAGATTCATAAGGTGCTATTTGTTGTCATTGAGGACACTCGGTTGTTTTTTCTGCCGCGGAGTTTTAATCACAAAGCCCCCGATTCATCTCTCACCTGCTACTTTCCACCAAGTTTGCAAAATCTTAAAATAGCAGCATCTTTCTAAACAACCTGCTCCATTTCAGCCTCGAGCAAAAGGGGGCCGTCATAAATCAAAACTACCGCACTTGTGACGGTTCGGGGACGAGAATGGGAGCTGGCTGAATTTGCATTTGATGTAGTCGTCACTGTTTTTATTTTAGGTAAATCTCCGCTGCTACAGCATCCCCTACAGCGGGGTCCAGCAGGACGGGAGTGATATCATCGGCAAGTGAGGTAGAAGGAGGAAGCGGCTCAAAGAAAAGCTGGCCTTTTATCCTAATCTGTCACAGTGAATGGCATTTGCGGTACCTTAATGTGGGGTTTGTCTTTGAAGAACCATGATGCAGCTTCGCCCAAACTGTCAGAAATCATGTCAACGAATTTGATTCAGGAGATTTTACACCTATGCAACCCTTACTAAACCTTTATGTCGTCTCATTTCCTGATGAAGAACCTACTGATGTCTGACGCAACCTTGGAGGCTGCCACACTCTTCCTCATCCTGTTCCGTTCTTTGGCTTGCTGAGCCGTCCTCTGTGGAGAAAAATGGAACATGATGTAAGAGGTTAAATCTGCAGTCGGCACAGAACAGAAAAAGTGAGATCAATATATTGAGCATCTTTAGATTAAAGTGTCTGAGCGGTGGCGTAAACAGCGAAGAGGATCCCCTTATCAGAACGCCCAGTTCTCCACATCAGTTTATATACGTCAAGGTACGAAACATCTCCTTCCAAATTGACACCCACTCTGATAAAAATGCTTTCCGGCGTGACAATAAAGCCCATTTTAGGTACAATAAAAGCTGTGTTTTATTTTGAAACCTCTGCGCTCAAATTCAGTTCTGAATTGTCTGTGATTATGAAATATTGACTGAAGGAAGATGTTCCCAAGACAGATATATAGCATTTTGCTACAAATGCTATATATCAACATGTCATACAGCCACATCATGTGATGCTATTACAGAGAATATACAGCGTTGTGAGGGATGGTACGACTTTTGATCTATGTGTATGACCATGTATCACATTACTGCCATCGCACATGATCCTCAACATGAGTGATGAGACTTTCTTTTTGTAGGTGGATAAAGGAGAGGTCCATCCACTGTGCACCTTAAACGTTAGATAAATTGCTTTTGCCCGTTAAGCCCTTGCGGTTGTTATGGGTGCAGCGATGCGGAGCGTGCACGTACGGCTTTGTGGCAGACGGTGCAGAGCGTCTGCAGGTTGTCCAGAGAGCACTGTCCTCCTCCGCTGTACACTGGCCGGATGTGGTCGACCTGCCAGAAATCCCCTTCGACCGGAGCGCGGATCATTTCATTCAGCTGGAAACACACAGAATGAAGCAGTGAGCGTCTCGGTGCACTGACCTACCCCTTGGATGTTTTCATAAACTGCTCTAAATTGCCAAAAACAAGCTGTGATTGCACTGCCCTCCCAAACCATCCATCTACGCTGGAGTTAATTTTTTTGAACTGATGTTGTTTCTTCAGTAGAGCTCAGTGTTCCTGAGCGCTACACTGACCTAAATTGTTATTTTACGGCACACAAATGCACATGCACACACACAAAATCATCCATATCAAACAAATCTCTGCACCGCAGGGGCACTTCTGCAGTGTGCTTCACAATAACAAAAAGATAAAAACAAATGAGACAGCAAAGCACATAAGTGTCAGAAATCTACAGCAGTAAATAATGAAAACAAAACGCAGAAGGCTCCTGATAAAGGTTTAACCACTGAGATTAATGTGAGCCTGTGTGACTGTGAGGATAAGACCAGTTGATGAAAACAATAATTGCAGCAAATCGATGACAGTGAACTTTGACTTTCTATTATCCATCACCAACAGATGCCTCAGGTGCAGCACTATAAATCACCAAAATGCTTATGGCCTACATAATGGGCAGCTGTAGGCAAACTTAATCAGTGAGTATCTGTAAGTCTGCCAGACAAAGACATAGAAATGAGGTTAAATAAACCACAGGGAATAACATGCTACAACAGGATACATGCTCCTAAATTCCACAACTTTTTGTGACTTTTTTTTTGTCTTTTTGCTAAATTGTGACAACATGTATCTTTTGAGTAATCCAGTGTATTTTTTAAACAGTTTATTTAGGAGAAATTATTCCTTTAGAACTATAGATCCTCCAAAAATTTAAAATCACCAAAGTCATAGATCATTTTCTTTGTGTCTTAAGCCCAGTAAAACACAGCATGTGTGACTGATGTTACCCCAGATGGACATTTCATAATCTCCTATAAGTCTTTCTGAGAACTTAAAATGCAGTGAAGACGCTAACAACCTGACCTTGCCTGAACCCTGAGCCCAAATGTTGGCATGTTAGCACGCTAGGATGAACACTGTAAACATTGGAGCTAAAAATAAGCATGTTAACATTGTCATTGTGAACTTGTTAACATGCTAATGTTGGCATTTAGCTCAAAGCAGTGCTGTGTCTTAGGGCAGCCTCGTAGGCAGTCGACTCTCAAGGCCTTTGCAAGCCAAGTTCAAATTTTTTGTCCTAAATTGTTGCACGTATACTGTTGTCAGTCATTTCAGTTTTTTGTTTGACCACCGACAGCCACCATACATTCAAACATCATCATCCAAAATGTCATCCAAGAGGCCGATAAATTGGTGGAACAATAAATTAATTTCAAGGTGTAAACACTGTTCATGCATGAACTAGTCAATGACGCGGCTCTGCTATGATTTTGTATCATAGCAGAGCCTATTAAAGTTTGCCTATTAAAGATTGCCTATTAAAGTCATGATGTGTGTATTTGTGCGTGTATGTGTGTGTTCATACCACAAAAAAACACATTCAAAAAATTTGGAGTTGGTGTGCAAAGGCCTTTAGTCTTGTTTATGTAACATGTCTCGATGCTGGTTAAGGATGCAGCTAATGGATATCAGAGCGCTAACTGTTCTGATCCGTCTGCTGGTCTCTGATTGTGGTCTCAGCAGACTCCTCATCAGAGTCTGGGTCTGAGGCTCAAACACTCTGATGTTTCCTCCTCTAACCATATTGGTACTCTCTGCTCTTTCACCTGTTAACCTGGCATGAGCAGCGGGGGTGGACGGGGCATAAGGCCTGCTCCAGATTTCTCAGTGAGGAAGTAAGCATAGATCAGCTTCCAGGCCGAGTTTTTTAAAAAAATCTTTCACTTTTTATGTGGGAAAAACATGTTAAACAAAATATTAATCATAGAAGAGTATTTTTTTTAACATAATTTGAAACATGTCTGGAGAGAAACTTTAACTGAGATCCAATGTCCTGGAAACTGAATTACCACAATCTTTCATTTTGAAAACCTGAAAAGAAATAGTAAGTAGGGAAAGACAGAGACAGAACAAAGAAGAAATAAAGAAAGGAAATCAGACTAAAAGACAGAATAGAGAGAAAACAAGTGGAAGAGCAAAAGATGATTGAGAGAATTAGAAACAGAGAGAGAGAGAAGTCTAATGGGAGGAGTTCAGGGCCAAAAATCCATTTTCCTGCTTTGAGTGCTCCTCTGCCGACATTAAGGCAGCGAGCTGGAATTGATCCCAACAGATTTAAAGACCAGGCATGCTCACAAGGGCAGAGTTCACATCCCTACACACACACTCATACGCACACGCTCACACATTTCACTCAATTGAGCCTGCTTTTGTGTGAAAACCATGAATCTTGCTACACCAGACCCCACTGCTACACACTTAGACACACCGAAATTCTGCTTACACCTGAAGGCAATAATACGAACCGAAAACACACACTCGCACACACACCAACGCAATACGTACACGCCAAAAAGGACCCCAAGATACACATAAAGACCCATATGCACATGCACACACACACACACACACACACTCCAGAACCCCCAGCATGAACCAAAGAATGAGCCTATAATCTTGAGGCTCCTCCACCACTGCGGCGTCTTATCATGTGGCTGAGTTTGTTTCCTCTAAAGCTCGGTGCATCGATTGGTGCTGATGCTGCTGCCGGCGGCACTGGGAAGGAGGGTGAGTGTGTGTGTGTGTGTGTGTGTGTGTGTGTAAGGTGAGGGGAGGGGGGAGAAGGGGGGCTGGCTTTGCAGGATAACAGCCAACCAAATCAAACAGGCTTACTGGTCGAGGCCTGGCACTGGGAGAAAAAATCAATGGGCCCAGCAATCCATTTACTGGGAGCTGGCCCCTTGGAGTGCAGATCAACCTGTGTGTGTGAGAAAGAGTGTGTGTGTGTGTGTGTGTGTGTGTGTGTGTGTGTGTGTGTGTGTGTGTGTGCGTAGGTGGGTGGGATGGAGAGTACAGGGCACTTTTATTTTTGCACTTACACAAACACAAAGACAAAAAATGGCTCTGCTTGTCAGTTATTTAGCTCACATCAGGAGACTGGTGAGACATGATGTGTATATTGTAGCATTTTAATGCGGTCGATCAACTAAAGAGGTTCCACTATTTACTATATATACTATTATAGACAACATTAGCTTATTCTTAAACTACTTTATATGAAGTTATGTAGTTTAGTCCTGTGGTTCCCAACCGAGGTGTCGGGACCTTTCCAAGAGACTAAAGCTAAATCTGAGGGATCATCAGATGATTAATGAGACAAAAAAAACCACTAAGTTCTGCCACTGAAATTTGTTTGCCCTTTTCTCTGATCTTTTAATCTTAAATCTTTGGTCCTGTGTTAAAATGAAATAATCAAAGTAATTTAAAGGGAAAATATAATATATTATATTATATGCTTTTAATGTCAGATTTAGAATTTTAAATTTAAAGATAAGGATGACATTTTTTTTGAAAAGCAATAAAATATTGTTGTTAAGTCAATATTTAAGTTTTTAGCAGGCTTCAAGGAACGCCATTTCCCATAATTCCGTGATGTTTGCAGGCTGTCACAGCTTGAGAGGTGAGCCCATGAGCGAATGAGAGGTTAAAGTTTTTTTAGACAGCTAAGACGTTATCAAAACGCCTTTAGAGGAGAGTTTTATGGATATGCACAAAACCAGTTATAATAATAATAATAATGATAATGACTTGTAAGATCTCCTTTTATATGAAATCTATTTGTTTTTGTTAATTGTAAAGGTTTTACTTCCTATTTAATGCCTGTATTTCCGGTCCTGATTTATTTTTCTATCTACAACCGAATTACTAAAGTAACAGTACTTACTCCATTTTTGATTAGCATGTTAGCATTTAGCTCAAAGCACTATACCAATGGGACTGGATATAGAATGAGTATTTTATAAAATATCTGTCAGGAAAAATGTTAAAACATTGGTTTCCTGGTGTCGAACCTCTTTGAGTGACAGCTGGGCGAGCCAGGTGTTCTCCAGCATCTCCTTGCGCTGGGAGGGCAGGGCGTCACGGACCCTCAGGAACAGGTCGTGGGCGTGGAGGCCGCAGAGCTGACAGATCCCCTGCTCCGCCTCCAGCACCCGAGAGCGCATGTATGTTTGGCTGGAGCGCAACTGGAACTCCTCCTGGCACCTATGGGTGGGAGAACATGGAAACATCTGGATTTTAATCTACACACTTTTACATTTATAACATTAACGGCTGACTTCTTCTATTTTCATAAACAAAGGAAAGTCTTTTCTATGCTTTTCCTGCTGCACTCATGATTCTGCTGAAAGGAGCACAGACATAACCATCTGTTAAATTTTGATAACATCCAGGAGTGAAGTAGCTCACCTTGACTGAATGACCTGCATTTGGCTCTTGAAAGCCACTTCAGGAAATTGAATTTCCACCTTAAATAGGTAGCAAGACTAAAGGGATGCACAGACGAACTCATTTTATGAGTAGTAAGAGTTTAGCAAACAGCCCTATTCAGACTGAGCCTGTGAGAGCAGGGAAGGGTGCAGGGTCGTGCTCAAGGATAGAAAATATTTCCGACAATGAACCAACAGCATTTTTCCACTTCCTGACAAACCCCACTTCTTTATATTGGTGTTACAATGCAGAGATTATGAACTGAGGACTATGATAAGAAAGGATTAGGCAATGGACCATTATAACTAGAAGAGCTGCAGTTTGATCTGGCTGCAACAATGTCCTCCAGTCATCAACAAACAAAACCAAGGTGAAGTCAACATTGTATTGTTGTGATTTTGTGCTTGTTTTGGTACAAACTCTACAAGCTTTGACTGTAACTGAATTTCTTGGTGCCAGATGGGTGAGCTTTGGCGCAAGGTTTAATAAATCACATGCTCAATTTAAAAGTTAATTTAACATGCTCTTCTCTCATTGACATTTTAACAAAGACTCAATCGTCCCTTTGCATTAAACTCCACCCGTCTGGTGAAATGCTAAGATTTATATACATCTGCTTGGCTCCAAAACTTTTGGAGCGACTCTTCAAATGTCTTCAAATCAAAGCCTCCAATTCATCCCTTTGATTTCCCTTAAGTGGATGTGTTCACTGTACCTGTGGCTGCAGAATCGAGTGTCCCAGGCCCCACCCGTGGTAGAGCAGGCCTGCTGGCAGGACAGACACAGGGGGACACCCCCACTGTCCACAGCCTGCAGGTAACCGGACTGTGCTGATGGCTGCTCCTCCGCTGCCTCACACAACTCCTTGTCCTGCCTGCACAGACAGAAACAGAAATCGACAACATTTAGACCTCAAAGAGAAGCCAGTTTAAGAGTTAGCAGTGTTTCATTTGTCCAGTTGGTTCAATTACCCAAAATCTCACAAGATCTGGGTCAATGATGGATAAGGTAAAATGTTGTATGGGAGTTGCAGTTTAAGCTCCAGTACTGAAGAGTAAACTGAAGCTGAAAGGATCTCGAGCATCTGTCCAATTACGTACATTTATAAAAAAAATGCTAAATTACACATTAAGTTCAGTTCAGTTCATAAACTGTCTATGATGTCTTCTGTGATGCAGGAGGAGCTTTGTCAAGTCTGAGAAAAGTAACCCTAATGATCATAATAATAATCATAGTGATGTAAGCAGGGTTATCTTGAATTGAGAAGTAAACACACAGCATATAACTTCTGCCGCCAGTTGTCTCTTAATTAAAACAATAACAAAAGACGACATTGGATGATCACAAAATAGTGCGGGATCATGGGAGTTGTCTTCTCCACCTCTGCAGTAACCGTCTCCTGGTTTGGATTCCTTCAGTGTTGTTCAGGAGGTTTTTATGAGCAGCTGAATTATCCTCTGAGGTCTCCTCCTCTCCAGAACAAACAGTCCAGGGGATTAAAATCAGTGGAAACACTGAATAAAGCAGTTTCACTTTAAAAAATCAGTGATTCGCTGACATTTGTTTGGCTTTTTTCTCTGATAACTTAAGATCCAGACGTCCGGTTAAAAAACATAGCTGAAAATGACCAAGGTGTATAAAAGTGTATAATGTGGCTTAAAACTGGATGAAAAGTAAATTTTGAGTTACTGACAGACAACCATGACACTGATGCATTAACATATGTCGTATATATGATGTCACTGACAGGCAACCAAATGAAACGGATTGTTATCATGATTAGAATAAAAAAATAAAAAAAATAGCTGGAAACATTTGGGATTATGTAAGTACACAACTCAAAAAATATATAACATAGGTCTAGTCATTTTTATACATATTAATGTGTGAAGGTTACACATTATAACTTTAATATGGGATAATATTGGGGGGTGTGGCGTTTTAAAAATGTGGGCAGGGACAGGCTAATTAAAGGAGCTATGGAGTTGCATGATGGGAAATGTAGGAAGCAGTGTTTTTGGAGCTTGAGTCTTACTAGGGACTAAATGTCAGGATATCTCAGGATGACTTCACTGTTTGATGAATTCAGCATCATGTAAATGTCCACAGCAGAGCAGAGAAGTAGGAGTTTTGTTCATCGAACAAAAAGAAAAGGGGAAAGTAGAACCGACTGGAGAGAATAAGTGCATTATAAAAGTGGTTCTCTTAAAGGGTCACAACATCGATTTTACACATAAAGGTCATTTTACTTGTCATGGAGACTGCAATTCAGCCTCTGTGAACATTTGTAAAATGTCCTCTGTGGCTCTGGTGGAGTCTGAGAAAATAACCCAGATGATCAGGGCCATCTTGAACCGGGCCTAAGACTTTAAATAGTTGATAGGAAATCTGTTCCAGACCGGAGGCATGATGTTTAAAAGATGAAGGCATTTAACAGGCAGGAAGGGTTTAACTGAAGATACGAGTGGGTTGCATGATGGGAAATTTTTGAAGTTTGATGAGCACTCTGCACTAAAAGTCAGGCCGTGCTTCGATTTTGACTGATCTCCTTCTCTTTCAAGTCGCCTGACTTTACGCTGCAGTAACCCTTTAAAAACAGACAACAGAGTGATGAGCATGGCTTGACCCTGTTATTGTAATATAGAAATATAAATTATCCAGAATTTATTAAGCAGACAGGTAAACACAGAGGAAGTGTTGAATTTGCATTGACAGTAAACAACATCAAACAACAACATTTAAAAGGAGGGAGATCAGAAAAAATATAACAAAATATACTCATGAAAGTAGAGAAATTATAGAAGCTAGAATAAAGGCCTGGTTATTTGAGAATGAGAGAAGATTTGAGAATCAGAGGATAAGGTGTGGTACCTAAAATGCTGCAAAATACATTTATTCTATGTGTGCAATCTATTTTTATATGATAAGGTTTTGAGATGTGCAGTAAATTTCAAAGAGAAGTTACCTTCTGGGCGGAAACATCCAGATTCAATGTAAACCTCAGTTCTTTCAACATCAGCAGAACAGCAAACACAATTTAATATCTATTTAAACGATAAGAAATAAATAAATCTGTGCTTGCTATATGTGCTGCAGATGCAGAGGTGAGAGACGTACGGCTGTGTATGAACGTGTGCACATACATGATGGGAATCCAGAGCATGTCAAGGATGTGAATGTGTGCGCCCGCCCTTTTGGCAGAGTCGCAGCGAGTTTGGGCATTTGCCATGTTGTCGCAGCAGGGTGCTCGAGCCACGATGGAGGGGACAGATGGACTAAATTCTCTTTCCCCGTGGTTTACAATTCAGACAGACAGAGAGAGGAACAAAGAGCCAGAGAGACAGAGCTCTACAGAGGGAGATTTAATCATTGAAATGGAGAAGAAAAACCCTCTAAAAAAAGGAACCTTGCTGCTTCAAAGTTGAGAAGATACCAAAAACTGGAAGTACCAAGAGACAAATGCTGTGCCAGCAACGTCTTGTGGATGAAAGAGAGACCGAAATAGACTTTTTACTGGTGTGCCCAAGCTGAGAATGGTGAAAACATGGTACTTGGGGAAAAAAAATCTAGTCCAGAAATACTTGGTTTGCTGGTGACTGAATGTTGAATGCATTAAGGCAGAAAACTACAATCGAGCTCAAAGAAATCAGAACATATTCAAGAATGAATATTTGTTGAAATGAATAAATATATGTACTTTACATGAAGCGTCAACGTCATTTAAATTCATATATGCACAAAGCAAGAGAGCATGTTGGCAGCTCTACATCGCAGCATGAGGTAACTCTCTGAAAACTCATACTTCAAACCCCAGAAATCACGCAACATGCCTTCAGCAAACGGCACACAGCCTGCTAATGTTTACCACTGTGGCTCATCTCTGATGCTCCATACCAAAGGAAACCAAAGGCACCGGAGGGGGAGAAGATCTGACACTGGTAAGACCACCTGTCAATCGATGGAGTGCTCGCTCACTGCTGGTCAGGACGCAGAGTCTGTTTTATACAACTTAAGTTGTTGCTTCTCGAGGACAATGGGGCGACTACACCGGACCTGTCCATCCCAGTTTGAACATTAGCAGTAATAAAGCAAACATCTGCAACACAATGGTGTTTATATTTCCTAGAGTAAGGTATTCTAAAAGTATCTCAGCACTACCCAGCACATACATCGTGGGTTTTTGGTTTAAAGGATTACTCTGAGATTTCGGGGAATATTGTGTTGTTGTGTGTGATACAATGTGTTCATTATTGAACCTTAGAGGTGTGGAGAGGCAGAGGTTCCCAGCTCTAGCTCAAACTAATGCAGAGATATTTTACTATTCCTTCAAAGGATAACTTTGACATTTTGCGAAATAGATTTGTTAAATTATCAAATTATCTATTCACGTTACGAAGCTAGCTAATAGCATGTTAGCTACACGGCAATTCTTTTTTTACAGAAAACTACAAGCTGCATCATCCGTCGTTTCCCAGGCAACAAAGGATCCAGCGGATGGATCTGTCACAGCCCAATCTATCCCAAGAATCATTGTGCACCAGTTATTAAACACTTTTCAAAAAGAGAGAATAGGAGACTCCACAAATAAAAGTGCAGACGAGGATGAGTAGGAAATCCCCCACAGACTCATTATGGTTCGGCCTTCGCGGTCAGTGGCACACATACATGTCACACTAGCAGCCTGATGTGCTGCTGTGCATGGGGCCAGCAGAAAAAAGGTGTTTTAGATACTCTTTAAATGACGCCCACCAAAACAATCCTATATCTGTTAAATGTTCGCTTCATTTAGAATATTTTCAGTGCTTCATCTTCCCGTCAAAACAGCACTTTCCTTTGATGCTATGTTTTTTCTCAACCACTGAACTACCGTATTCCTACGCACAAACACACCTATGGCACGCACAGTGTGACGGCGCAGCCACAGGTCACAGCTAAGCTCCACTTTGTGTTGATGGGAAAATATTTGGGAAGATGCGGTCAACCCTGGTCGTCTCTTCTTCAGCGAGAACGGGTGAGATCTGTCTTAATATCTGTAGTATAACGGTAGTATGCAAGATAATAGCATCAAGAGCTAGAATGCTTACTGTTGCTTGGCAACACTGTCACTGTCATCCAGGTCCAGGACCAGATTTCTTCTCCAGCTGTCAGGAGGGGTGAATCTGGGTGAAACCGGCCCAGCTTAAGGCACTTCATGGACTATCACAGACACCAGTTTATGTGTACATGTGTGTAAATGTGTGTGAGTGTGTGTAATTGTTGCAGGTTTCCATAGCGATATCCCCTCCTGGGGTGAGCTGGCCGTTGCATCTCACCCAGTAGATTGTATTATAGTCTATATTTACTGTACTAACACACTCAGTGGGCCTGTGTGCCTCTCCCACAAGGCACATACAGATCTCCATGGAGACAGCTGAGGGAAGGAAAATGAAAATACACTGAATCCCAAAGAGGAAGCCACACGATGAGACAAACTACCTTCATGTACAGACCATGAGACCTCATCTTTAAAAACAAACTGGGCGTGATTTATGAGGTGTTAAAGTACTGTTTGTACAGGGTGAATCAAAGGTAGCTAAGATTTTATACTCATCAGTTAGAGGATATTATTAAAGTCTTTTAAAGACCTGAGGACATCTTAACCTTTCCTGCCCTGATCATCCACCCACATGTTTGCCCTTTTAACCTACCTCTCTGAAGCAGGTGGTGTTAATGAGGAGGCAGACCTCCTCTTTGTGAAGAAGTTCTCCTTGGTGACCAGTCGGACGCTGCCTCCCTCCTGCTGGACCTTGCTCAGGGAGGCCTGGGCTACCTCGTCTCTGCTGAGGTACCTGTGAAAATGGGATAAACAGGGCTGAGAGTGAGCGGAGGATTTTGTAGATGTTATATAACCAGAGAGCCTGATGAAGAGGGCTGATTCACATGTCGAGCATGGGGGAGTAGTTGCAAGGAGATGGATTCATAAACTACCAGGTGAGATAGGAGATTTAATGTTGCTCGGGCCGATCTGTAATCATTTCAGGACTGTAATCCTGGGACTCAGCCTCATCCATATAACACACACCATCACCCACAGAACTGACAAAACTCTACAAACGGCCTCAGCGCAGTGCCAGATGCACTTTTATATTTTTCTTGGCACCAATCTGAGCTTAAATGCAGAAATTCTTCCTTTCATTGCATATTTTCTATTCTGTTTGTGTGCTTTTATTCTGTTTGTCCTCTTCCCCTGCTGAATCCCATTACTATTGCTGCTGCAGCAATCTAATTTCCCCACAGGCATCGTCAATCATCTAATCTAATCCATCTACCCCACCACTGTTTTTTATGGCCCTTGTAATACAGATGCTAGGTGTGCAAGTTGAAAATTGCTTGAAACACTACATGTCAATCTGGGCAGGATTAAAATGACCCAAGGATGTCAGAGTTGACAAGAAATACAGGAGGGGAGCTTGGGGGGAAAAATTACTGACTTCTTTGTTCTGAGTGTAAGAATATGTTCGGCATCTTGAGAGAAAAGAGACCAATAACCAGACGTCCCCAGGTAACTAAAGCAGGATGAGGGATGATGTAACAAATTAAAAGTCCCAATGGAGCAGGTATCCTTTCTATTTCCTCCTCTACAGGGAGGTCAGACTTAGCTGCTAAACATCAGTCCTGCAGCTGGCGTCGTGGTCAAAGACACTTTGGCAGAGTGGATGTTTGCTGCTGCTTCACCAACTATGTACCTGAGTAACAATGGAGGAACCTTAAAGACAGCGTCGACATAGCCAGTCCACACGTCCACAACATTTAAAAGGTTCACAGGTGACTTACTGAGGGAAACTGTGTCCATTACAAATGACTAAAGTTTCACTCATCCAATCACAGGTGAAATTATACATATAGTGAGTTTTTATGGTAATTTTATAGATACAAAATAAAAGTCAGCCATGTTTTAAATTCTATCCATTCAGTGCCTGTGTGATGATTCTTGCTGTTTGCTGTTTACTTTTATTTTTGAAGTTTCTGTGTTAGAGATGCAGCATGAATCTCTCGAGTCACACCAGTGAAAGAGGAACATAATATCTAATAACTAATATCTAAATACCCAGCCCTCAAACATACCCTTACTCCACATGCTTAGATGAGGATGGTAGTTTTTTAGCAGCCTTTAGAAAACACCATTTTCCATAAGCCTTAGATTTTTCTCTGGTTAAACATATTTAGGCAGCAAAGGTTACAACTAAAAAGTAAAAACAAAAATTACATTTATTGCTTTCACTGATCTGACCAGACCAACTGCTGCTTGGACAAAGTCTCACAGATACTGGTAGTCGAGTGGTACCAGAGCAAAAACTATGGGAACATAAAAAGCACAAAATTGGCTTAAAAAAAAAAAAAAAAAAAGAGGGTGAAGTAAGAAAAATTAGACGGAGAGACAGGACAGTGTCTTGTTGCTGTTTCACAGACAATCAACTCCGGTGATGAAACTGTTCACTAATTGTCGTGTGAATCGATAATTAATGCTATATTTTCCAAGCACTTGTTCTGACAGCTTTGTCAATTCTTGAACTTAGTTTGTTGAAACTTTGCTGCTGGAAGACAAACAGCCGCTCTGCCACCGCTGAAATAAAATCAATATCTGGAACGGCTCCTAGAACTATAAGACATGTAGAAAAATAAACTTACACTATTTAACTACGAACATTTACTGCACAGTAAAACATATAAAAATTCTATATGCTTCTATTTTTCTTATTTATTTCTTTTTGGACCCTACTGTATAAAATATCAACATATATTGACAGGCTTTGGGATGTAGATATATTTACATATGTCTGTATGGGCTAGACATATATGTCTATATATGAAATTGTTCCAATTTCTATGAGATTTTATATATTATATATTTATCTATACATATATTTCATATATGGAAATTCCATATATGTGCATATATTACCATATTTGCATAGAGTTGTTCATGGCACTTGTATCAAAATGTTCAGAAAAAATAAAATATGTTTACAGGCGTATTTATCATCTACATTCTCCAGCTGAATGGGACTATCAAAGGCTTATTGTAGTCATTTTACACAAAAAGAAATTTGAATCTGAATAGGTTATTTAACTCTACTTGAATGGTTACATGATGCATCTCTATGCTGATTACTAATGAAATACTAGCCTCCATGAAACACCCCGCTATTTAAACAGGAAGGTAGTGCCACTGTTAAACTCTGCTTTTAGTGTTTCTGCCCGGCCCTGCAGGCTGCGCCATGGCATTTTAATGCATTTCCAACACCTCCATCTGGACAGAATACTTTCTTTGGGAGGGAGATGGAAAGAAGGCAGGAGGAAAAAAAATAAAAAAAAATAAAGGAAAGATGGATGACAGGAGGCAGAAAGTGGAGGAGGGAGACACATCAAAGAGGAGAAGTTTCTGTGGAAGCTGAGGGGAGATGAGGAAGAAGGTAAGTCTCCATCAAACACAAGAGCTTCCTTTGCTTCAAACAGTCCCAGCACAGAGGCTGCATGAAACGAGATACCTTACACTAAAACTGGTGTCCAACGGTGCCTCTGGGAGAGTGTGAATGTGTGTGTTTGCATGTTTTTATGCAGCTAGGAGCTTGGACAGTAATTCTGTACACTGAGGTGACTGCTGCATTACATTTTTCTCTCATGATCCAAAAGTCTTCAGTTATCATCTGGTATTACGGGGCCGGCCAGGTTCATCCTTCTGGGAAAACCATGTTTAATTTGAGACACACATAAACATTCATTTTTCCATTATAGGGTAAACGACCAATAGAATTGTTCACTTCCACTAAAATGCTAAATGTGCTGCCCTGTGGAGTTTCTGGCATGCAAAGGAGCATAGCAATGAGCCAACAAAAAAACAGTGAAGGAGAATCCTGCAAGCTACTGAACATGGATGCAAGGATTTAATATATTCAAAAAGACAGTTCGGCAAAAAGTTTTATGAGGAAGGCAATGCATTGAAGCCATTTGTTGGACATCAAGGATACACAACAGAAACACTTATTGGAAAGATAATTATGCTTGTTCACACCTTTAAAAGAAAGGTTTGACGTTTTGGGAAATACACAATTCACTTTTATGACTTTATGCAAAGTATGATTCTGAAGCTAGCAGCCAATTAACTTAGCATAGCATAAAGACTAGAAACGTGGAAATGCTAGCACCTCTGAAGCTCTTATTTAGTTAACCTGAACAAAAAGTGTAAAAATATCAATTTACAGTTTTAAGGGTGGTTATGTACTGGACTGCTTAGCTGGGAGCAGTAACCTTTATGAAGTCTCTGCTGGTTGCTTGGTAACGCCTTTACTGCTGCTGAGAGCTTCATATTTAAGAAGAGAGCAAATAAGCTTATTTTTAGTTATTTTTAAATAACTTTCAGTAGTTACACAGAAGTGTCTGGTCACGAAATGCAGCTGCTAATATGATTTGTACTGGATTATCTGGACATGGCAGCCATATGATGCACAGCTGCAGGAGTGCTGTTGGAGGCCTGTGGCGGCAGCGGGTTGCTGACGGCGTTACCTGCAGACCCACAGAGCTGAGGACAGCAGGCCGGCCCCCGGTTCAGCACTGGGGCCAGACACTGCTCGGCTGTGTGAAATCAGACTAACAAGCTGCTGCCCCAGTGTGGCCCAGCTGAAGATGCTCTCCTGCACTGGGCTGGTGCAGCAACAGTATATTGAATGTCGGAGGTAAGTAAGTTTATTTATGGGGAATTACACTTGCAATGGTCGACCTCAGGAGAAGAAACATGGAGGTGCATATGTTCACCCATTAACCTGATGGCAAATTCAAGAGTACATACAAAAATCTGTGCTTGATCAAGACTAAACATGCAGTTTTAAAGCTATTATCCTTCTGATTTCAGTCATAATGACTGATTTAGTGGTTACTTGAATGCTGCACAGGTAAGGTGGACTCTGCGTATACATTAAATGGCAGTACCAAAAACAGGCTCTGATACGATAAAAAAAAAAAGTGTTAGCGAGAAGAAGTTAGTTTAATCATCTTAAGCAGGACCACTCAGCCAGTCAAAATGTTTTCTGTGGCACTGGAGGAGCTTCGATAACTATCAACCTTCTCTCAGTTTTGGCTTGAGACTTCAAATTTACAGCAGAGGGTCTGTGTTACAAACTGGGCGTGTGGAGTTTGAAAGATGTGGGCATTTCTCAGGGAGGAAGATGCTATCAAGTTGCACAATGGGAAGTGTAGGATCCAGTGTTTTTTTTTGTGCTGTGATTCATTCTAGGGACTAAAATTCACAATGTCTTGGTTGCTGTTGCTTCGATTTTGACTTTTCTTTTTAAAGTCTGTTTCTCACAGGTTCCTCATCTTTATATAAGTGCAATGCTAAAAGTGGTGGAGCTTTAATGTAAGTAAATGATGATGTTTTCATTATCCACTTTCTTTTTAGATGCTCTACAATATGGTTTTGGGCATTATGTTATATATAGAGGTTTATACATGTTACAAACACAATGTAACCATTTTGCAACCCACCGTGACGTCACTCATTGGTTTGTGAACTGCTGTTCTGAAGCCCCGAGTTCGCAATTTGGCCGTCACCATTTTGGTTTTTTTTGAAACCAGAAGAAACTATATTTGGACGCTAAGGTGGAGCTGAGGAGGAGTGAGGGGTGGATTTGACGTGCTCTGTACTCTATTCTGATCGTCAGGCAGGTCGCCGTGTGTGGTGCTGTCTGTCAATCACACAGTAGCCCCGCCCTAATGCATACCCTGCTTTATCATCTTTTTTCCTCTAAATGGGACCATAATTTAAAAAATAAACATCATGTTGTATTGAGAAAGACTTGAAACGAGAAGTTAAGACCATAAACTCATTAGGAATACGTTTACTGAGGTAACAAGTCAAGTGAGAAGTAGGGCCATTTTCCAATAGACTTCTTATGTTTTTATATACAGTCTATGAATGTAACAGACAGTTTGTTGTTTCTAACACTTCTTTTTAATATCTTTCATTGATTTTGTATATGGTTAATATGTTGTTACACATTTGTTGTTGTCTTACATTAAAATACACTTCCCCTTCACATTTTTATTTTACTTTGAGAGTTTTATTTTGTAAAACAAATATCATAGTGTTCAGTTAGTTAGTTAGTTAGTGAATACATGGGTGATGTCGACAGTTAATTAGCACATTAAATTGTTAACTGAATCTCACTAACCACTTCTGCTTACATGTGTTGTTTAGCAACATGTAGAAAAGTACACATATGTACAGAAAAAAAAAAATCACATTTGTTTTCTTTATTACAATGCCGTATTATAGAAGCAATAAACCATTAAAGTCTGAGTTTGCTGTCATTTTAGCAATAAAGCGTGCTTAGGCAGGATGCAAACCAGATTAAAATCCTCTTAACACGTCTAAAATCACTGTAAATCACCATGAGTGGCTCACGACGAAAATATCCACAGTGTTGGAAACCCCGGCAAAGCGCATTAAGTTTGAAGTAGTTGAAAACTGAGCGTCTCACTGCTGCGAAGGTGAGCTGTGATCGCCCCGCTGAGCAGAAGCTGGAGCTTGATTGGTTCTGATTAGTGAATAAATCAAACAGGTATCAAATCAAGCCGGGCCAATTGCCTCCTACTCACACCTTGATTAGGTTCATGCACCCAAACACGTTCCCCTGGTTGAGAAACACTCTCTCTCAGTTACACAAACACACACACACACACACAAGAGTCTACCCTGTAATTGGCAAACTCTCCCGGCCTCTATCCACGCCAGCTGTAATTAGTGTGCCAGCAACAATGCTTGTTTGTCAAAAAACACACGTGCACATACACAGTGTTCATCCCGTCCTCTCTTATCCCTCAGCTGACACCCTTTGATACACCCACACAGAAAGGCACACACACACAAATACTATCCAGCCTTCCATGACGCCTGGGGCAGTTAGTATTTACTAATCCGCTCATTTCGCTGTTAAATTTCACACATCGCTTCTTGAATTCTGACATAATGTTGGGAACTAATTCACATCACAACTTCTAGGTCAAATTATTTCTTATTCAACAATTTACAAGGGAAGATATTTGTCTGGAAATCTTTAAATTTTTTTGGAGAGCTATCCAAAACGACATCTGTTGCTAGCAGATTTGATGAGGTAGCTTGCTAGCTCAATTAGCCTGATAATGCTTGCTATTTGGGCTAACATCTGCTAGCTTGCAGATTAAGCTAGTTCTGTGAATTGGTTGAAAAATGTTTCTGACTGACTTTTAGATGTTTCCAGCTGTTTTCTAAGCAAAGAAGCTTGTTAAAGGGGTTTTTAAAAGAGCACTTACTAGCTACTTGTGTGAAACACAGACACAGCACTGTTCCTGTATTGCAGTGTAGCACTGGTTGGTCTTAGTAGCATAAACATGATGAGTAAAATGAATCAGACTGTTATTCATTCTAACATAACCCTGTTTGGCCTCCTAATGTACATTACAGTGTGTTTTATTTTTACATTACAAGAAAAAAGGTTTGAACTCAGAGGGAGTTCTCAGACTCCATACTGGTTCTTGTTTCCTCTGCTAACCTGGCAACCATGTGTGACATCATCCACTCTGTTACTGTGAGACCCCAGACTCTGTACCCCCCGTACTTTCTTCATGATCTCCGGACACTTCACCTGCTCAAGACTCTCCCCACTTTCCCTCAGTTTGTGGACCCTGGACCTGCTGTATGCTAATGTTAAAGAAACCTGGATATGAATTGTAAAATTTACATACAGTGTTTTTACTATTATTACTGTTATCATTACAGTAGTTTTTACTTTTATTTTTTTATTTTTTATTTTTTTACTTATTTTCTTCCTCTTTCCTTCCCCTGTGGAGATCAATAAAGTTTGATCTGTAAATACGATACAGTGGATGTGCTAGTTGTGAATGCTGTGCTCTTTGGCCTTGGAGTTAACTCTTGGTTACTGCATTCGTAGTAAGCTACTAGCTGGAAATGTTAAAGATTGCAGGTTACTGTGGAGTAGATAAACAGGCTGCTTAATCAATTTTCCATTGTGTGTTTTTGGGTTTGGAAAAGCTAAAAATTCTGTAAATGCCAAGCATTGCTCTTACTATAGCCCCATGAACACCACTTCAATGTGTGTTGAAATCCATAGCTTGACAGAGCTGAGAGGACGAGCTTCAGTTCATAGGCTGTGATTAGAAAATCACTATTCTGAGAAGGGGTTTAGCAAACTATAAATAAGTACCAGAATGTTAAGCTAAGTTTTTGAAAGTCAAAGTAGCGTATTTCCTTCAAGAACGTATTTCCAGCAAGGATCTGACCTCTTGGTGCTCGAGTGAGGGCGCTGGGCGGCCGCCAGCTGCTGCAAGCCGAGAGTGGGGCTGTGGAAGAGGAGGCCGCTGCGTCTAAGCAGTTTCTTCTTCATGGCTGCCAGGCTGCTCCACTCTTGAACGAACCTCAGCACCTGCAGGAGGGCACGACATTCATAGTCAATTTCAAGCTGAAACCAAAACCACTGGAGCCTTCATCTTCAACACAAATTGATAGTCTGGACAATGGAGTCTCTTTAAAAGCAAAACATTTTTTACTGTTTCAATTTTGAAAAAAAAAAAAAACAAGCAATGGGGTGAAAACAAACAATCTAAACTTGCAGAACACACACGCACACACTGATACACACAAGGAGACAGTTTTCCAGATAGCTGAACAAAACCCATCAAACCAAGAGAGAGCTGTATATGTTTTCAGCCAAATCAAGAATTCAAAGAAAATTCCCTGGCAAAATAACAAATAGCACATGAAGCACAAAGGCCTAATGGGCAATTTATCTACATATATTACACTTGAGGAATGTTTTTTTTCCCATGAATGATACTTTCGCTCACGAAAAGATTACTTCTGTGAAGATAAAACTCAATGTGCATTATACAGACACTATTCAAAGCTATTATAACAGCCATTCTTGCTTTGTTGATGTTCTAGCAGGATGGATCATGCATATTCTGACAGAAATAAAACTTACTACTCATTAAAAGCAAAGCACAATCCGAATATCCCTGTAACAAGTTCCTTGTTCTCTAAAAGGAATAGAAACAAAATAGAACAGTAAAATTGAAAGAAGAACATTTAAAAGGATGATGAGAAAAACCTATATTTTTACCATGTGTGCCTCTGTAAATTTGGTTCCATATCACTCAGACAAATCCTATAAGCAGCTCAATACATAACTGTAAAATCACCACTCAAGTTTCAGGCATCCTGGTTGCCTTATGGTGAAGATTCAAGCCTTTGTTGTCAACATGTTGCATTTCATTCCCTCCCTCTCCCCACGTCTCCTGTCACTTGTCAACTGCCCACTATCTACGGAAGAAATTGAGTGCTGTGAAAAACATCTGAATAAGTAACTGTGAAATGAAAATTAAATACAGCTGAATTTACAGCATTGAGATATTTACTTATATCTAAAATATCCATCAAAATGTTGTCTTTTTTTAAAAAAAAATTACAAATAAGGGCATTAAATCACATAAATTCAGAAAAAGGCTTTTCAAAAAAATATGTCAATGAGCTAAGATAAGCTAAGCTAAAATAAGATAACACTGAATTATCCCCCTGCTCTAGTTTGAGCTTAGGGCAACAGGTTGGAGGCTGATATTATTATAGAAGTACTTAAGCCAAGGAGGAGATCAGCAGTCAAAACTTTGCAGACCGGATGGATGTAATATCATGACTGATCAAGGAAAACCTGCTCTACACGTACTGGATTTTCTGGAGACTCTGACAGAAGAACAGCGATGTCCTGAGAAGGTAAAAGTTTCATGAGGCCTTACTCCGTTATCCGAAGGTCGAGGAGTCGAATCAGATGTGAAAAGTCGTGACTGAGGAGCAGAGTGGGATGGTGTTTCCAGCTTCCAGCCTCTCAAAAGTCACAGGGGTTAATAGGTGAGTATCAGATGGTGTGTGGGTGGAAACTGGGAGGGCTTTGATTTATCAAAGTGAGGCTGGTCAAAGCTGTATGTTAATCATGCTTTCATCTCCGAAGGAAAAAGGGGTAGTGATATTTAGTCGCCGACAGATCCCACAACCAAAAATGAACTGATCCTGATAGATATTTTACATATGAGTAAAATATTTCAAGACTATAACCTCAGCTGTGTTTAAATTCAACATTGAACAATGGTTGAATTTCACAATTACTTATTCAGTTGCTTGTTACTGCGTTCTTTTTATTTTGTAGATAGTGGGCAGTTACTGACAAGTATTGTGTGTGCATCCAAGGCCTGATACAATAGATCTTATTCCCGCTTCACTCTTGTCCAAAAACAACATTATTTAACCACACTGTTGCACTGGGAGACTTGTTCCTTCATTAGGACTCAACTACACCAGTATTTTAAACAGCATTTAAAACATTTTTCACAGTAAAGCCAGTTCGTTCCGTGTAATTGCAGTGATCAGTGGATTCACGAAACAAATTTGTTCATCTTCGACACATGAATTAAAGGCTGTTGACGAACAGTGAGCCATCTAATCTTACTCCCGTGTAACTTTTGCCATGACTGATTTTTAAATATTCATATCTTCAGCAGGAACTAATAGGCAGGGAAAATGTGGCACAGGTTTATAGACTGAAGAGGACGACACTCTGTACGATAAAACTGTCATTTCATAAATATATTATTTTAAGCAATATATTTGATTAAGATAATGATTGACTATGACTTTCATTTCAAACATGTTTTCTTGGTTTAGCCTTTGGAGTGTGAGTTGAGTTTCCACACCGCCGCCACCCCGTCCAGGACGTGTTGCTGCCCACATTAAACCGCATGCTTAGTATTGATTTTGATGGACAATTGGAGTGTAACAGGGCGTGAATGATGGGTCAGAGGAGGGATGCAACTCACGCCTTGGTTTTACAAACCAACATAAACAACGTGACAGGTGGGGCATCTGTCAGCGGCTCTATTACTGCCACAGCAGATTGCAGGATTTAATATTAGCTGGTTGGCGTGTGGGGTCGTTTGAGGTGATGAGCCGTCTCCTTTAACGACCCTCATAAAACGGCACTTTCTCTTTTGCTGCTCTCCTTGGCTGCCCAAACCCCCAAACCGCCCCCTCTCTTTTCTCCTCTCTCCATCATCCCCCGACCCCTCCTCCCTCTGCCCCCTCCACCAGGCTCTGCAGTGGTGGAGGTGGGCGTCCACACTCCACCTATCTGTCAGGCTCCCGACACTGAGCTGCTGATCTTCCTCCTCATGATCAGTGGTGTCATTAGATCCACATGGCAGTGACACAAACATATCTGTTAGGTTTAACAACCCCCATAGCTTCATCTTCTCTGGGTCAGTGGAAGTGGGGAGATAGCCCCGCTGACTGCGGTATCAAACCAAATTATCTTAGTCTGAAATTAAGGTGATTCTGAAGCAGCCTGTGGGCACACAAACTGAAAAACTTTCAACTACACTCATGAGTATATGCAGAATTTCCTGTCATCTTGGAAACGGTGTAATGTCACACCTAACCCATTTTTCTTGTCTTCCTAATCAATCATAAGAAAAAAAATATTGGCACTTTTTTATGACCTAAAAGTCAGATCCTTCCAGGCGTTTTTACGGTAATGACATTAACTTGAGTACACCTCCCTCGTGCAAACACTCCAATCCCCATAAACACCCACACACATTCATGAATATCAAAACACATGCAAGACACACACACAAATATATATATATATATATATATATATATACACACACACACACAGCCTGGCGGGAAGGGCAGACCTGTATTCGATTTTCCTGGCGCCGGCTGAAGGCCTCGGGCAGGTCGTCCCAGTTGGTTAGTTTGATGTCCAGAGGGACGAAGCTCAAGTTCAACGCAGCACCATCCTAACAGATGAGGAGACAGAGACGAAGAGTAGAGCCTTAAGCAGAAAGATTTGTTACCAGTATTACTACCACTACTGCTTCTTACACCACCACCATTCTTATTATAGCATATCCTCCCCTTATCGTCAAAGAAAGCGTATACATACATGTACTGTACTGTGCTTTATTGTTGATTATCTATCAAAAAACACTGCAATTTTTTTATTCATCCAAATGGTAACAGATTTAACAAATTGTTTATAACACACTATAATGTCAACAACTCCTCCTGTTAATCATATGTACCTGTTATATGAAAGACAATACACTATAACAAAGTTGTAATAAATAAATGTATGACATATATTAATTATATTTATGTATAATGTGCAAATAAATATAGTTTTAAGTGTTGTAAGTAAGAGTAGCAAAAAATATTACACATTTTTCTGCACTATATTACACCATACAATATAAGGAATGTTATTTTATAATATTTACGTGATTTAAGGGACTGAATGGTGCTCGGTAATTAAAGCATTTAAACTCTTTTAAGTGGAAATGAATCAAAGCAAAGTTTCTGATTAATTAAGTCATTTTTTAAGCTGAAATTCAGAAATACTGCCAGTTTATTTGATATGTTCCGCTTAACGGCTGAAATACCGTCTCTCAAACATACACACATAAAACACGCCCTGCGGTTCTTGGAAGCAGTAAATGTTCCAGTATATAGTGGCACCACCACGCTACACACAGTCCCTTCATGGCTGTTTGGAGGGTCCTGCCTGGCTCCTCATGTTTTCCTGGCCAAACAGTTGGCGAGGCGTAGGACTTTGCTGCTGACTCACTGGTGTAATCAAAGCAAACAGAAATACAACCACGCACGTTTACTCGCTCAGTGTCCTTCGAAGTGAATGACGACGCAGTTGTTGTTTTCCTCCCCTGACAAGAATAAATGTCAGGGTAATACTGTAGTTATATAACAAACTGAGGAGGAGGGACTGATTGCAAACAAAGTGTCCTGATGCTATCAAGGAAAAGCTACCTTTATGAGTCAAAGAGGTCCATGAGAACAAATATGAGAACTTACAAGGCGCAGTTATTCTTTGCCATGCTACAAACTTTGTTGAAATACATACTGACTCAATATACTAAAATATCTCAACAACTATTGGTTGTTGTGCGGCACACGTCCTACAGCGCCACTATGACGTTGACACTTTTGGTTTTAAGAAATTGACAGCTACTGGGTGGTTTACCATCAACTTTGGTACAATCATTCATGTCCACAACAAGATTAACTTTGCTGATCCCTTTCTTTATTGTCATCTTCAGGTCAAAACTTAAAATTTGTCCAGTTTTTTGATTTATGTCCAAATATCTGCAAAACTAATGACATTCAATCCAGCCTCAGCTGCTGTTTACTAACTACTTTGCTAATGAGCAGATAGTGGCGTGCTAACGCGCCTAATTAAGGTGGTGAACATGGTAAACATTATACCTGCTAAACAACAGCATGTTAGCATTTTAATTTTGGGCATGTTAGCATGCTGAAGTTAGCATTTAGCTGAATAGCACCACTGTGTCTTAATACATCTTAACAAGAAGCTAGAATGACTGTAGACACATAGGGCTCTGTTTGAATGACCCAAGTGCAATTAGGGCGTGTCCAAATCCATTTTTGCTAGTTTAACTGTGCAACTGTGGTTGCAGCTCCCGATGCATGGTTCACAGGGGTTGCACTTAGTCCTCAATCAATTATGGGAGTGTTCTGGGAGTAACAGTCAATAAACCAATCAGTGCCTTTCCCGTTAAAGCCAGGTGTGCCAGGTGTGTTTATGGCTTGCAGTGCTCACTCTCTCTCTCATTGATTTCCACCGTTCCCCGGGGAAAACAGAATTAGGGCTAGAAGTTTTATTTACAACCACGGAAAGCAAGCAAGCTAAGAAACCCACATATGTCTGTCTGTCTGTCTATGATCTCTTGTGTTCTGTTTCAGTATATACTACACTCAACAAACAATGCAGTCAGAGTTGCACTGGACAGTGTGTGTGTGTGCAATGTAGTGTGTTGTGCGCCCACCACATTACTATCTTGATAATGCGCTCTGAAAATACCAGTGAAATACTGCACCACTGACTTCAAACCAGGTTTTCATTGGTCAATGGCACCACTGCTTTCCGCCACCTCAAGATAGCAACGCACCAACACTGCGTATGACCGCGCCTCATTTTAAGACCAGCACACCCATGGGCGCTCAGATGGGCATTTGCTGCTTAAACTGCATCAGTGTGTCGCTCTGGAACTAACAGAAACACTTGCTGCTTAAGATAGAGCCTACAGTCCTGTTATCAAATGAACACCTGGTACGTGTGATGGGACCTGGATTTACACAAAGACTTAACGTAAAGAAACTAGTAGAACAGTTGATCCTTGGTAAAATAAAATAAAATAATTAGTTTACAGCATACGAGAGCTGAACCTATGGGAATCTATTCGGTCCTGTGTGGAAGATGTAAAACAAAGGCAACCGCAGTTCTATAATTAGAAGCCACATAACCAGTTTTGTTGTTTTTACATGCAATTAGTTTCACTGTAGCTCAGTTTGCACTAAAGCTACAGGTATCTTCAGCCATGCAATCAGATCTTTAATGACTAACTTGCAGAACTTGAATATAATTACATTCACTTTATTCTTTATTGGTTGCCATGGTGATTCCTTGTGGTAAGCAAGGAGCTTGTTAGTGATCTTTTTTGTTTTCTTCTCTTTATTCTAATACAAGTCCACTACTTTGAAGATAATGCTTCTCTTTTGACAGTACACATGTATTAGTTGCAAAAGTAATGATTATGAGGAGTGTAAAAAAAAAACAAAAAAAACAAAAAAAACACCACATACCCACAACAATGTGCTTCACCGTTATTAGAGGTAATCATACTGCTGCGGCTTGGAGGTAACTGCGTAATCATTGTAAAAAATAACCACGATAAAAAACATTTTCCCAGTTATTACTGCTTCATTAGTGCTAACTACTGCCAATTTGAAGTGTGAGAAGCCAATTACCCTCGGTGTTAATTTCACTCAAACCACAGTGATTGTGCCAAACATCAGGAACATATCACAAAGAAGACGCTGACCAGTGAAATTAGGTAAAAGCTACAATCTGGATTTCAGCTGCCGGAGCCACTTCAGGCATGGAAATGCTGGACGGAGAGGACAGGCAGGAGACAGGAGAAAAAATGAAGTCTAAAGGTTAATACCTGCTGGCAGCCGACACATGGATTTGGAGATACAAATCAACATTAGGAAGTTTTTCCTGTGCTGTAGCCTCAGTGCGCAGAGGCCCACGTGTTTATTTGGATTATGGTAAAATAAATATCATGGAGAGTCAGGGGAACGGCGGAGCGGGTTGTGCTGTAACAGCATGGAGCAGGATTAGAGCTCTGCTAGATGTGATTGAAAAGAGGCATCTCCCCTCCCCACTGACAAGTCACAAAAATAAGGTTTCATTCCAAAAAAACAGATAACAATCATTTCAAAAATATTGAAATATCGAAACAAATGAGAATTTTCAAAGGAAAGACGTTATGCAATTTTGTTGGGGTGCAGTACACTGTACTGTATGCAGACAGGGTTCCTGTCTAGTATCGATACCTTTGTTTCTGTATACTTTATATTACATATGGATGTGTCTGCAATACAGAATGCATACACAGCAGGCAGCAGGGGTTTAGAAAATGCCTGCCAGTATCACAATAAGTTATATAAGGACATTTTCAGTATGTAGAAAGAAAAAATATATATATGTGTATATACATATTTATATAGGCCCTGATAATAATCATTTTTACTGCATATTTAAGTTTGTCACAAAAGACAACATAATATGAATACCACAAAATATGTGGAGTCACAGCGAAGGATTTCAAATGAAGTTTAGCACAGCATTATGTGTGTCTGAATCATCCTGATGTGGTAAGCCCCACCCTTCTGCTCCTCCTCGTCTTGACACGAAACAAAACCACCCACCCGCCTGAGAGCAGGGACGCCGAATCCTTGAGTAAAACAGCTATTTGATGTGTGGAAAATGGACATAAAATTCCTAATACTCTCAATATTTCTCATTCAATCCCCGGTGACAAATCTCCCTCTGACTGTGCACCGAGCGGCCCCCTGTGTGAATTCAACGCCTGGTCCAGGATTATCCCGACGTGACAGCTTTCCAGCCAGAATTCCTTCAGTTTATCATTTAAACGACAGCGGGGGACATTTATCTCCGCGGCTTATCGTCTCAGCCACGCGTACATGACACTTGTCTATTGCCGTCAGGGTAATATTCCATTGGTGATTCAGTTCGGCACTTTGGTCCTCTCTATGTAAAACCGCCTTGTCTCTTATCTACGTTAGCGCGGAAGGAATCTGATCCCTCATGAATGAAACAAAAGGGTGTAAAGTGTCACAACCTGATCAATACAGGGGTCTGTTGGCAAGTGGCACTCAAGAGGAGTGCCAAGAATACACAGGAGTGTAATCAGAGTCAGGCTGGGGTTAAAACTATAGTTCGTCTTGGGTGCAGGAAGCTCCACAGAGGTCAAAGACAAAAGCACCTGAAAGAACATTTTACTTGATAATCTGAATGAAACACCTGATGTCTTCACACAAAAGCCCCCTGCAGGTGACTGCCTGCAGTTTAAAAGATAACATGACAGGCAGTTTCAGGTAAACTGTCTCCATTTCCTTTGTGCCCGTGTTGCTCTCTCACGGTCGGCTCTTTCAGAATGAAGCGACGGAAGCTCGACAGAGGACAATCTGTAAATTTATGAGTCATTTAACACTGTTCTACCACTGTAGCTGCTGCTGTTGTTATTATTGTTCATTACCACTGTTTGATGTGTTGAATCGTTTTATACCATTTGTAACAACCATTTATTTTACTCTGACAAAGATCTGTCAATAACAGAAAACAGTAACATTAAAGGGCGATTTAGGGACCTGTGAGAGACATAAAAATGTAATGGTCAAAATCGTTGCGGCAGAGCACTTTGAGTCACTAGTCTGATGATTTTTTCATTTATTCTATTTCTGCTTTTGTCCTTTAACTTCCAGAAACAATATTAGACATCTATATACACAAGTCAGAGGTATTGGTGCCTATCAGTTCATTTAGTGTGATATAAATTTCTTAAAGTTGGGAACACACAAGCACGTCCACTGCAGGAACACGGCTATACAGTATATGTTATAGACACATTTACAAGTACATTCTGATCAGTCGTTTCATCATTATTATTAACTAGGGCTGTCAAACGATTATTTTTTTCTGAATTACAATTAATCGCTGAATTTCAATAGTTACTCGCAATTAATCGCATGTTTTATCACGATTAAAAATGTTGTTATTTTGCATTTTTGTACTGTTTTCTCTTGCTTGAAAACACATAACCATAACAAGTGATCTAATAAGCACTGGCGATCAATTATTCAAAGACTGGAAGACTATGCAACAGCAATCCTTAAAGGGACTATGTAACTATAGTTGAACAGTGGACACAGACTATTATTGGACAACAGTAAGTGCTAAAATGTAGCTATCACGCCATCAAACTGAGTCAGTGATAACAGTTAAAGAGCAATATCTATATAAAGTCTGCTAACTAATTAGCTAACTTTAGCCACAATAAGCTACTGGCCATACCAGACCAAGTAAGGCTGTAGCAACAAAACGTCCGGTGTAGAGAGGAGGTGAAATGACAAGATATCACAGCAGGTGCTTCCTTGATTGATGCTGGGAAATATAAGGTGAAAGAGTCAAGCTTGAGCCTTTCCCATAATGCAACACCTGTTTAATTACACCCTCTCTGCCTGGTAAACGTGTGTCCAAAATCACCCCCTACTCCCCACATAGACCACTGAGAATCATTATCCCCTATATAGTGGACTCATAGTGTCCCACAATATACTGTGAAAAGTACTGACTGATGATCACTCACCAAACAGAATATACCATCACGCATTGCGCTCATGCTGAAAGAAAGAAAAGCAGCGCAGAGAAAATGACCTGAGTAGTCAACCCATGTCGTAGACATCAGTATGACATCATCAGGGTTATTTCCTCAGACCAGACAGACCTTCACCGAAACGACAAAATATTCTACAGTAGTACTCCACCTGAGATTCTTTATAAGTAAAATAAATCATTTAAATCTACATTAATAAAAGAAAGACGTTTCTGCACCAAATATCTTGAGTAAAATCCTCATCTGAATGTCCTCTGATAAAAGCAGGAGGGTTGTAGATGAAAGACGGGACGCTGGGAGAGGGTTTGACGATGGGCGGCTCCTTGTGAAATCGTTTTGGTAATCCTGTGGTAATTCCTAAACCTTTCGTTTGTATTGAATGAAAGAATGTGAATGGATTTGAAGAGCTTCCCTTTCGCCCGTTTACCACACAGCCTTGATCGATCTCAAAGGAAGAAAAAAAAAACACATTTGAAATGACTCAGGTTCTTGTTCCCCTGGTAATACACAGGAGTGAATTAGGTTAGTTATTAGTCTCAAGGTTATTCAGTCACTATTTTTTTTATTCTGTGCTAACCCTATAGTGACACATTAAACTGATGAATGTTTTTCAAATCTGAAGTCAACAAGGTTATTGCCAAGCAACTGGAAACTGGAATAATTTGCAGCTCTTTTAATCAACATTAGTTGAGAAAACATTTCATTCTTAAACTTTGACTTTCTTAATGCCGTCTGCAACTATTTTCTCACGTTCGTCATATTTGCTAATTGGCAATCTGTGACAGAACTACACGTCTCTTACTTTTATAACTGAATTGTTGCTCACAGCTCTATCTTAATAAAGCGATCCTGATGTCGACGAGACTTCTGAAAAGAAAAAGAAATTAATTATGTTTTGTTCACTCTTCAGCTGAGTATGACGAGAACACACTGGTAAGGAACAAAACATCGAGTGGGTATCAAAACTCCTCGTGCCCTTTCAGTTTTACTTATTCTTATTGCCTTGAGACCTGCAATGAAAATGATTACAACAGACACTTCTGACTTTAATAAAAAGCTCCTGTTTCCTGATGTTTAAAGCTGCAAAAGATGTTTGCACTTTACCTTTTTTTAAATGGATGCAGGGATAAGTGAAATTTAATATCCAGTACCCATACATGTGACATAATATTAGCAGGAATTTACTCAGCTTACAATATTTTTCCTGTTACACACAAGAGAAGCATAAATATGACATTATTGAGTCCTGCTTCCTCTGAATAGAAGTATACATTTGTTGTTGTCGCTTCTGAATTCATCACTTTAGCAACCTTGAATTATTATGAGGTCACATTTGCTGACTGTGCCCCCACTTAGTGACTAAGACCTGGGAGACAGGTGTATTTCTAGATGAAAATATCACTTGGTGCAGCTTTAAAAAGACCAAAACAACACCTTACATAGAATGCAAAAATACATTTTAGCTGTGAAAGCATGTGCAGCTTTCAGTAAAAAGCATTTTCTTTTCATTTCAGGCCTCTTGGCAACAGAAAGTGTGTCAATGTGTGTTTTTTTTTTTTTTACTGCAGGCATACCTGTGTTTTCTACATTGGTCTTTTCCACAGACAAGAATTCTGTTTAGAAAAGGCAAAATAAAAAAGCTGCTTATATTGCACAAGGAAAAAAAACTGATATGAAATTCAGTAATTATTCTGCATTGTTTGGTTGCCGTATAGGCAGAGTGTATTTTAGAATAAGATTTTACAAAATTCCTTTCTTATGATAAAGTCAAGGTAAGTAACAAGAAAATCTCAAGTGTAAATTCCCACATCAAGACCAAATCCTTAACTGCTGTTTCTATTTCTGAACAACTCATTATGTGCCCTTCAATAAATTTAACATTTTTAAACAGTAGGTTATTGAAGTTAATTCACAAAAATAATAAGTGCTTTTAAATGTTTAAATTTATTTATTTCAATGTTAAAGCAAAATTATCAGATGTACTTTGGTGTAATATTCCTGCAGCAGAGTTTGGGTTCAAATTTATTTTATCAAATCTGAAGCACTTTTGAATCTCTTAATTAATCTGTTTGTCTTCAACTTTCAATATTTCTGACGCAAGATAAAAATTACTGAAACTCAAAGATTTAATAGAAATCTGTCCTTTTTGAGAAATCAGTGTTTCAGCTATATAGGACTATATTTTGTAGCAGCTGTGTTAAAATACAGTACAGCTTTACAAAAGAAATAAAATCCTCCTTCATGACAACTAGACAGGGGATGATTTTTTTATGTAACTCATCTGTTTAAATTTTATTAAGGCTTAAAGTTCTGCATAATTGAGAGCATGGCCACTTTGAATGACAGGTGAGTGAGTCACGGTTCCACATGCCCCGCCTCCACCTCTGAGCAGGGAGTTAGGCGGAGTCAGGCACTGCCAAGATGGCGACGGTGAGCAGCCCACTCCAAGCTTCAAAGCCACTCTTCAGAAACCAATGGATGACGTCACAGAGGCTACATCCATCTTTATTTACAGTCTATAGGAGCGTGCTGTGTTCATGTTCATGCCGTGAACAGTCATTTCTGCTCATGACCCACAGATGAAACCTGATATGAAATATTGATAACAGCTGTAGCTGAACTACAAATATTAGTCAGTCCACTTACGGTTTTAGAGTGACACTACAGAGTGATACTTCTTTTCCCCTCTTTGGTACAGACACAGTACAACAGCCAACTCTTTCATTTTGGCCTTTTGGGATGTAAATAACATATTCACTTTAATTAGCTACAGCTGATAATAAAATAAAATACCAAATGTCATTTAAACTGGTAAAAGATTAAATTAGAAGTTTGTTTACTTGAATGTGTCGATGTCAGAATGTGATAATGAAACTTTCTCTCCTGCTTATGCAACGTGATTGGCTGCTGTCAGAGCGATACAAAGTACATCCAAAGTCAGAGGAATGAAGAGTTGAACATAAATTTTAATCTTTGTGCTTGGCAAAGATATCAAGTCGTTCAAAGTCAAGTTAAGTCACTGGTGACTCCAGTCCAAGTCGAGTTGTAAGCCTTTTTTGATTTTCCTAAAGTCGATTCATGAATCTGAACCTCTGAATTTTTTGTCGAAAATTCTTATTTTGGTTTTGATCTCACCACAGCCGCCCTGCTGCTTCTGTTTTTTTTTTTTTTTTTTTTGGCAATAACACACACGCCTCACACACTTTGGGGTAAAGGCATTACAACATTTCCTGTAACGACACCATCTATTCACAACCTTAAGGAAAAAGCAAGCATGAAAAAATCATTAGTAAAACATCTCTGGTACCCTTATGAGATGAGTTTAACCGTGATCAGTGTGTACAGTCAAACGCTCACACAGGCTGCAGTACCTTGGAGTAAAGATATATTCGGTCTGTGTACTGGCTGGCGCAGAACTGCAGGCCCGGGTAGACGGGATGGGTAGTGCTGCCGTCATCACCATCATTGTCCTCATCATCGTCATTAGCATCAGCAGTGGAAGACAAACACGCTGCAGCTCCCCGGTCTGCAGGGAGAGAGGAAGAGGCTGACTAATATCTCACTGAGTATATATTATTGGCTCATTACTGGCTTTCACAGCTTTATTGGTACCTCTATTTGCTCCTCTGGTGATGCAATCACTAGCAGAGACATAAAACTCCAGCAGCTTTTAAGATTTATTTATACAGAGCACAATATTAGGAAGATATGACATTTGAAGCAGATCATTGAAATGTGTATGCACATACAGCACGTTTGAAAGAATTACCTTATATTGATGTTTATTGCTTTCAAACACTTGATCATGAAGTAATTATCTGTGACATTTTCATATAAATAGGAATGAAAGTCAATTTTGCTTCTTGCTGTCACCAGTTGATAAAACAACCAACCCACATGTGGAGGTCTGAAAACCCCAATAATGCTTTTTTTCCACTTAGCTGTTTTAACAGTCATTTTGAATATGCCACGTTGTCAACGGTGAACAGACACAGCACAGAATAAAGACAGGACGTCTCTCATAATTGGACCTGATTGGACATTCACACCACATGCTGGTCACTGATCTTAACTTAAGTTTCTGAATAAATATTAGGTGAAAAGAATGAGGCGTGCAATTGCAGGAGCATGCTTTGTTTTCGATCACCACCATAAAGGCAGCGAGTCATGTCCCCTCGTTTGATAATTGGTCCAACACACTGGTGATGATTTCAGTTTTTCAGACTCAAACAAAAACTGAACTCATGAGATAAATTATGGCTCTTAACATTTCAGACTTGTCAAAACATCAGCACTTTATTAATATGTCAATTTTAAAAAGGATAAAATATTTTTTTGGGTGTACAAAAGAATCACACGTTTCTGATGAAACTTTTTTAGTTTTGACTGGTCAAAGAGGAGTCAGTGGTATGTGGTACTAGAAGTTTGGTGACGTTGCTACTGCTTGCAGAGCCAATTGGTGAATTTTATGCAGGAACCATGAACCATTTTGCAATTTAAAAAATTATCCGCACCTTTTTGGTTTGAGAAAATTCTCCTGCTTCTTATTGCTCTGTTAATAAAGTGGAAAAGAAAATGCTAACTGCTAACACACTAGCCAGCTGGAGCGCTAGTCAGTCAAAATCATGGTAAAACAGCGCCAGCTCTAGCTAGCAGTGAACAAGCTAGTTAAAGGTGCAAATTATTGGTTAGTGGTGCAAATTTGCTTGTAAAAGTTCATCAGAGCTGAATCTATTGAACGCAGGATTCCACCGAAATGAAGTGACTGGCCTTTAAAGCTGTCTTGATGAAACTATAATCTATGAAATCTCTTTTCTAAATCTATCATAAAACAGTTGTTTTGTAATTTTTAAATCCCCATTTTTTGTAAAAGTTAAACAAATCGGTCGCACTGTGTTAATTATTGAGCTTTAGAGGAGTTTTTAGAGGTTTTTTCTTGGCTAGACTGCAAAAACAGGGCCAGGCCTATAATCTTGAAAGCTGTTTGTTGATTTTGTCAGATGATGTAGCGGCTATAAAATCAGGTTTTGACCCAGTCTTGTTTTTTTTGTTTTTTTTTTACTGTGGACAGCATAAGCTAGCTGTTACCCACTAGCTCCAGCCTTTAGTCTAAGCTAGGCTAATGAGATTTTAAATCCAGCTGTGTACTTACTACACAGACAGGAAATTGGCATCAGTCCTCTTATCTTACTCTTGAATAAAGAAAATGAGCATATTTCCTGGAATGTAGAACTATTCCTCTAACATAATGCTGTGCAGCTACATAGGACTTCCCATTTCTTTGACAGAAAACCTCCCAATTTATTTTTCACAAGTTCACTCAGGAATTTGTTGAACAACAGGACGGAGACTGAGAGAGAGTGATGAAATGACAATCACAGACGGAGAGAAACAGAGAAAAAGAAAAGAGAGAGTAGGTCATTAATGTCAGCTGTGTAGCTTGCTCATCCTGCCAGCATCCAGCGAGAAAAGGTCAGGCGGTGGAAATGAGACCGCCGCTGCACGACCACGCTTCATTTAGACAATGACCTATAACACTCCAATGATACTTGCCTTAAATCACTTCGCGTGGCCAGTTGTCTGCCTTGTCTGTGTGTGTGTCTGTGTGTGTGTGTATGTGTGTGTCCATTTGCTAATGTGGGAAAATACCGACACAGCCTGATGTCTGAGACAAGAGCGTTTCCGTCAAACAAGTGCTGCCATGTACCTGGGCTGGGTCTCTGGTGGTTACGGGATAAATCGCGACAGAAGAAGATACTGGACCACAGATACAGCATCTGTCCCATCATGCTTTGAAGGCTGTCAACACAGATGAGCTAAACATTTTAACATTAAATTCAGATTACAGCTCTTTGAACTGATATGAGGAAACTATTTACAAATTGAATGCTAAGGTGCAGCTGATCTAACGACTTTAGAAACAGTAGGGAAGCTCTAAATGATCTAACAGTGAATCATCTTGTATATCATCATAACTACCTCACCTGCAGAGTAATCAGACTTATTTCAGACTATATTTCTATCCTTCCTTGATAAATTCAGCATTAAGTACATTTTTTGTTGTATATTTCTGCAGTCTCTTAACACAAACACTGTTTTCATTCACTAATTCTATCATATCTTTTGATTATAGCCTTGAATTTAACACTAGCTATTAATTAAAATGTTTGCTTATGTTTGATCATTTATGATAGCTGCATTCCACCACTGATTTATTCAATATTTGTGATGCAACTTGATGTTAACACTTTTTTAGTTTCAAGGTGAGATCATCCTAATAAGTAATTTCCTCTCCTTGACCTCTCCTGCACAACATCCATATCTCTCATTTTTATGTTGCCCGTTCTTATGGGCGTAATTTCCCTGGATCTGGTACACGCTGTTCTGATCTCACCCCGGCTGCAGCTGGAAAGGGCCACTTCGTGTCTGAAAATACCAAAGTGACCAGCCAAGAGAAAAGTGCAGAGCCACAAACCTAGAACCAAAACATTTTTTAGGACACTAGCTTTTCACAAAAATCCCATCGATCTGTCCTTCTACATCTGCAATGAAACCTCCTCGCAGCTCTGCAATGTGCACCCTATATTTGTTGGGAGCAGTCTCCCCCTTCCCCTGTTTGCAGTGGCGGAACGCGCCAGCTGCATTAAGTGGGCCATTTATACGATGGGGGCAATTCATCTTACAAAGCCGTCTTATTAGACTGTCACTTACACAGTATGAACAGTGCCTTCAGAACACCCCAAGGGATTTATCTGTTATTTTACTGCAAGAGAAAGAAAACAATGCCTAATTGGACTGAGTCATCTCATCTTCTGCAGGATCGAAACAAAAGATATGAAAAAAAAAATCTAAATGCGTTCTGCAAGTATGAAGACGTTTGGTGCAGCTGAAATGTTGGAACTAGCGTCCAAAAAAAAAAAAAAAGATCGAGCATCCGTGTTTAAGTGTTTGGGTCATGCAGATAGACGGAGCGACAGACAGTGAGGAGAGAGAGACGGAGAGGTGGAGGAGGAGTGATTGCCTGTCTGTGCTGTGAGGAAAGTAATCTCAGAGCAATCAAGAGGTGGGGGCGGCCGGCAGCTCTGCAGTTTGCCTTCTAAAACCACGGGCAGGTAGAGGAAAATTATTAGGCACCGCTCCTGACCCCATAGGTCACTTTTATTGGACAACTGCTGTGTTTCGTATTAAATCCACAGAGTCTGCCAGAGACAGACTGACAACGGCATGTAACCAATAAACTGACTAACTACCAACAGGACAGACTGACTGACAGACAGACAGGCAGGCAGGCAGGAAGGCAGGCAGGCAAGCAAGCAGACAGACAGACAGACAGACAGACAGGATGATAGATAGATGGACAGGCTAGCAGATAGACAAGCAGACTGACAGTGGCCTGTAACTAACAAACTGACTAAGCACCAATGGGACAGACAGACAGGTGGACAGATAGACAAGCAGGCAGATAGACAGGCAGACTGATGGACAGACAGGCAGATAGACAGATAGACAGGCAGACATACAGGCAGACTAACAGACAGGAAGGCAGATAGACAGATAGACAGGTAGACAGGCAGGCAGGCAGGCAGACTAACAGACAGGCAGGCAGAGAGACAGATAGACAGGCAGACATGCAGGCAGGCAGGCAGACTAACAGACAGGTAGGCAGACTAACAGGCAGGTAGGCAGACTAACAGACAGGTAGGCAGACTAACAGGCAGGTAGGCAGACTAACAGGCAGATAGACAGACAGAAAGGCAGGCAGACAAACAGGCAGATAGACAGATAGAAAGACAGGCAGACAGGCAGACAGACAGACTGACAGACTGACAGACTGACAGACTGACAGGCAGATAGACAGACTAACAGACAGGCAGATAGACAGACAGACAGGAAGACAGGCCGGTAGAAAAATAATAGATGACAAAGACAGTCATAGATCATATAGATACATAGTTAGGTAGATAGATGGACAGATTGATAGAGGATAAATTGACTTAAAGACAGACAAACTGATAACCATACAACAGACAGACAGACAGAGAGACAGACAGACAGACAGACTTGTCAAAAGGCGACATAGAGGCCAAGTTGGCATCCAGCAGTGTGTCTTTAGTGCTGCCATTTCTGATCGACAGTGAAGCTTTTATCTCTCCCCCAGAGTCGGTCTAAACGTTGGTGTTTTTTGAAAAAGAAAGGCCTCTCGCTCACCTTTAGGATTTTTTCACCTGAGAGTGGGGACGCAGGAGGCACTGCAGGGGGGGGGGGGGGGGCGGTGGCAGTGCGAGTCAGTACTAGACCATTGGGTCCACATGTAGCTACCGAGACGAGAAATTAAACACTTGACGATCTCTGGGCACTAATAGGTGTCAAAGTGTGTGTGTGTGTGTCTCTGAAAGAAAAGGAATCTGCCAAGTTGTTGCAAAAGCGATCTCCGGATGTTAGAGGGTAATAGAGGTTGATAGCTTGGCTGTTAAAACCTAAATGGCTTGGGCAATATTCATCCCTATGTTAAGTAACTGATATCAGCTCAGTTTCATCCTTCAGTGCCTCTGACCCTAAATGTCTGCTCGCTTTCAGAGGCAACACCCAGGTCACAGGCTTTTCTTAGACTCTGCTAGTCTGGCAATTTTTTTAGGAGCTCTTCATATTGCACATGGTGTAATTAGTTCTTTGTAATTAGCGCAATTTATTGCTTTGTGTATCCCTTTGAGACACAAGTACTTGAACACAGAGGTCTTAATTTGCAATATTACACACTGTGTAATTGGGAATTTGTTTCCTCACAGCCCTGAGAGACTCGCAGACATGTTCACGTATAACCGGAGTGGACAGGGAAAACAGGTCGTGTTTCAAGAATCATTTGGTGCAGGGAGGGAACTTGCGCCTTTTATGTAATTAGACCTCGCCCCACTTTATTAAAAACAGTCAGTCAGGAGGTCATCAGTTACCTGCTGGACAGTGATCAAACCTCAGACCTAGAGTATTTTGGTTGCTTTCAACAAGCTGCACTCTGGAGATTAGTGAGGTTTGACTCAATGTCTCCTGTAGCTTCCTGAGTGCAGATATCAGCAATATCCCCAACTAGATACTAATAATAGTAAGAATAATAATGCCTAGCCCCATATGGAATGAGATATAGTCCCTTATTGGTTTGAAGTGATGATATTAAACAGCATTATATGGGCGGGTGACAATGCAGCACCAGCCAATTTCCCTAGATATGAAAAAGAGAAGATTGCAGGTGGGATTACCCTGTGTGTGGTCAGAGGGAAGGCAGCCGCCACTGCCAGCGACGTTGTCGCCTCGCTCTCCCGCTGATTGTTTGCCTTTGAGCCGCCGCTTGTCCTCCTCCTCTGCTTCTCCTAGTTTCTGTTTGTCTTTCGGAGGCTCATCCTCCCCCTTCTCCCTCTCCTCGATCTGTTTGTCTTTGCACGGTTTTAGAGGCTGGGCTTTTCCCTGGCTGAGCGGTGGCTCGCTGTCGGAGCTGGAGAGGATGACGCGCGCCTGGTCCCTCTCAGATGAGGGGGGTTGCTGAGGCCTGGGTGGCTCTGAGCCAGCAGAGAAAGAAGGAGAGAGGAGGGAGAGAAAGATGGAGATTACTTTATTGGCCGAGCTGCAGAGTGTGATCAGACTTTGAAGAGTTTCATTCCCAAGTGAGATATCCATCATCTGAGGAGTGTGACAGTGTGACAGAATGACTGCTGACATGAAAGTAAAACTCAATATGGCTCATTAGTGATGTTATTAGCTATCATAAGTCCTTTACTGACAATTTCAGAGGTGTGAATTGGATAGAAATTAGCAGGGATGTAGTGGAACGTGTAAACACACCCAAGTCTGTGTAGGAGGATGTTCATTTTTACAAGGAAGCATTCACAGTGCAGATAAAACACTATCCGGGAAATGTTTCTTTAATTATCATCAGACCAACCACTAACTGAAAGCGTCCACTGCTGGGGACACCGTAGTCTTTCCTTGCTCAGCAGCACGTCAGCAGTGAAACAGAGAGCTGCAGATGGAACACCTGTCCCCCCTCCCCCCCACCCCACCCTCTTCCACCAGCCCTCGGATCAAACAGCCAATATAATTTGCTGGGAGAATGAATTATGCTCGCGTCACGTTGTTTTGTTAATTGCCCGCCTGCATCATGTGCAATCAAATCTAAACAAAATAATTGTCAGCGATTGCTGCATCTGTGCACCCGGGTGGTATTCAAACAGCTGATAATGGCGGACTGCCAGTCGCAGATCTCGCTTTAAAGGATCAGCTTATGGCACCTCATAGACCGGCTATCAAGCTTGTTCTGCAGCTCTGCTCTTAAACCATTCATGTGCTTTTCATTCATGCACAATGCTGTAATTCTGTGAAGGTCAAGCAGAAATCTAAGACATAAAAATGTTAATGAATGCAGGGATTATGCCATCACCCCAGACTTCAAATAATTAAAAAATTATACTTTTAAGTCTTGTTCTGAGCGTTTTGTGAAGGTAAAATCCAAGGTAGCATTAACAGGCAGATGTGAATCTCACATTTAGCCTGTTGCGCAAAACTTCTTCAAGAGAAGTACTATACACTTTCTTTTCCCTACTTTCCTGGTTAAATTTAAATCATATCCTTTCACATTATTTGTTGAACTTGAGGTGTGAAATCTAACAAGACAGTAAGTTGTGAGACTTCGGGACGCAGAGGGCTAATTAGTGATCCTGCCTCTTTGCTGCTCGTTTCTTCAAAAGGCCAGCCTCTAGTCGGCTTCCTCAAATGTCATCTGAGTCTCCGGGCTCCTGGCCCCACCGCTGCCCCCCTTTGCTAACAAGCTGAGCGAGACCGCAGAGAGACGACTCAATTTGTGTTAAGCTGTCCCCACTGAGGAAGATGTTAACGGGGAAATCCTAGAGGGCCGCGCCTCGACTTTACCAGTCAACCCCCTTGTTTTCCCCCCCAATCAGGGCCCCATTATGTGTGTAGTGGCTTGATAAGGTTCTAAAATTGAGTCTTGAATCCAGACACACAAACGTATTACTACTACTACACACTGCTAAACACATTCAAAAAGCATGTGATCTTCTGCATGATCCAAGGCCATAAGCGTATGAGGAAAAGCTTTTATTGCAGTCTGCAGGGAATCAAACAGCTGCAGCCTGTGACAAAGACATATCAAACAGTTCGACAAAGATTCAACTGGACTTTGTTGTTAAATGCTAAAAATCAGGACAGGCATAGAGTGCTAGCTGAGAGGTGCCGAGAGCCAGGAGATAACCAAATTGCCCTCTTCCTGTGTACATCACTGACAGTAGGTGCTGAGAGACAAATTGCTGGTCTACTGGTGAAAGAGCTGAAGGACTAAATCATGCCCACGCTCTGAGCCCGAAAAAGCTGCAAACACAGGAACTCCACACCCCTGATTCAACCTGAAAATGGTTGAACAGAGGCTGTCTGGTTGTTTACTGGTGCTAAACCAACTACAGGAAAACGGTTCAGACGAACCATGCCAAACCCTGGCACATAAAGAGGTAATAATCCATGACAGGTTGATTAAAAGTAATTCTCCTGCGCTGACAATATTGCACAACAGTGATTCAATTTGTATCAAATTAATGAAAACTCTTTAACATCTGGAAGCTGGTAAGCGCTCCAACCTGCTGCACAGAAAATCATTTTCAGTGGTAAGTGTGAGAAGTGATGACCATCATGGTGAAAGAAATGCAAACTTAAGAAAAAATGATGATTGGGTATTGTAAGACAACAACAGCTTCTCACCAAAGATGTTTTCAAATGCTTAAATCACTGTTTAGCTAAACCCCTCCACTGAAACAGGCCAGGAACAGGTCCAATTATAGGTTAGCAACTGTAGCAACACCCTGTGCCTGTCAAGCTTTGGATTTCTCAACATAACAAAGACCCATACTTGATATACAAGAGGTTTGGAGGGGTGTGTTTTTTTAGCCTTTCACAGGGCAAAAACACAAGAGGAAAAGTGTATGGAACTGATTAAACAACTTAAGCTAAGTTAGATGTTAGCATATCTAGCTAACTAGTTTATTACCTACAGTAGCAACCTACTTTCAAGGCTAGGGCACATATCATTCATGAATTACATTAGAAAAACCCAGTTTAGGACCTGAATGCATAGAAACCAAGATGCTATATCAGAGTTATCAGAGGCTAACATTAGCTACTCTGACCTGTTATGAAGTATGAATTTTGAGAAGTCAGTCTGCCTCTGTAATCATTTCATTCATTTTTGTCATTCAGGCTTGACAGATGTAGCCACAGTTGCTAAGGGGGCACAAGGCTCAGCGAAAGGTCAATAATACCACTTTAACATTTGGGAGCCTCTAATCTGCCATTTCAGCCCTTTCCCACATCCAGCTTCAGTTCCTTTCATCGAATCATCGAAATCTTTCTTTTCTTTTTTCATTTTTATGCATCTCATTCTGGCACATTTCATTCTGGTACAAATGCCTCATGGTACAACAGACCAATCTCCTTCTGCATGCTGACTCTTCTTCCTCTACAGCTGCTGGCTTGCTGTATCTTTGCCATGCTGCTCAAATCCACCGACAGTGGAAGCCAAATGCCTGGGAAACTTGTTCCCTTACATTAATATGATGTCCTTGAGTCACATGCTGGTATTCTGCAATTCTCTGCAGCATGTCTTAATACTAGTGACACAACTTGAGACACAGCCGTCTTTGTATTTATTGTGAGAAACATTTCTCGTGTCATACTATAGGCTCTGAACTGTTAATTTTCTTACAGTTCCACGAGCTGAGGATTGCAGTGCCAAGTTGAGAGATATCTCCATAAATACAGTTGTTATTTTTCAGCACAGTCTGCCATTTACAAATTTAGCAGGTTGTTAAATTCCCTGTCTAGTGAGCTGACACAGCCTGATGCTGTGAATGCAGAGTGGCGCTTGTGACAAAGAAGAGTGTGATTGCTGAATAGTTATCAAGCATCTGCTGCAGCTAAGCATGAAATGGTGGGTGAATTTTGTAAAAACGTGCGTGTGTGTGTGGGTGGCTGAGTGTGTGTGTGTGTGTGTGTGTGTGTGTGTGTGTGTGTGTGTGTGTGTGTGTGTGCGTGTGTGCGTGTGTGTGTTTGTGCTGCTCAGAAGCGGAGGTACTGGTTGTTTGAACTGTGTGTTTTAAGTGCGCCATGTTCACTTCCAGTGGACTGGAGCAGCAAACAGACCTTCAGCCCAGCCAATGTTTACCATGCTGTTACACTAAATATAGAGCCTATATTAGCATCAAGAGACTTGAGAGTCATTAATGCAGTGTCAACCTTTTTTTGAAAGACAGGTGAGAAATTGAATGTGTTATGAACAAAATATTAATGTAAAACTCTGCGACACGGACTGTATCATGAATATGTGCTATGATTAAAATAATCATCCTGACTGAGAGATTCATGCACTTTTTGCATCTTATATCAAAACCACGGCTGCTTCCAAGAACGAGGAAGGTTGCTAGTAAAATAAAAATAAATGAGATTTTTTAGGTGTTGAGCAACAGTAGCAATGAAAAGCGTCCCCACTCTCAGGTGAAAGAATCCTAAAGGTGAGCGAAGGGCCTGATTTATTTTTCCAACTCTGGAGGAGAGATAGAAAGCTTCACTGTCAATCAGAAATGGCAGCACTAAAGACACTGCTGGATGCCTTTTAACATGTACCTTTCCCTAGAGAGAACTAATATCTATCTATCTATCTATGTACTGTACAAGGCAAAACCGAGGCCTCTGTATATAGTATCTGACCCTTTCATGGCTTTTTGTAATACTGAACTTTTAATAATACAAATTCTTCCGCTAATTTTCAGTGGAGGTCTGTGTCAGATTGGGTTAAGATGTAACAACAGGACCAGTTTCACCCAAGCGTGAAGACACATAGGTTTGTATCACTTTAAATTACAAGACCACTATTATCAATGCACCATAAAATTCAGAGGAAAATCCTGCATTAAAAAGAGGCACTGGAACTGATTCTGCCTAAATATTATTGCTGCTGAAACTGCATCGAAATTTTAGGGTGTTTTTTTTTTTTTTTTTAAGTCATCTCTGAGCTGATCTGATGCTTCTCAGACATTTAAAGAGCATGGACCTGCTGCCTGCCAGGTCATAATGACTTCCCTCCCCTCTTTTTTTTTTTGCAAGATACAATCATAGGCTGTCAGAGATATCAACTAGAGCCAGCTCAACTTTTCCCAACTTTGTGTGAGACGTTTGCAGCAATAGTAGGCGCCTGTTCGCTCTCTCTCTGTCTCTCTCTGTCTCCCTCTCTCTCTCAGCTTGACAGGTGAGAATTATACTGTGTCCTTGTCATCTGCAGCGAGAGAGGGAGAGACAGACAATATTCTCCTAACAGAGCTATTTCAGACTCTGGCAAGCCTGCCTCCATCTTTCGCTATCATGCATCTCCATCTGGTGAAATCTGTAATGCTGTTCAAATGTATTATGTCAACAGACTGCTACGATTGATATTGACGGGAGGGAAAATAAAGCAATGAATGGATTTCAGCTTCAGGTGCTTCATTTCAAGCAAGAGATGATGGAATTATTGTCTCTTACTTAATGGAATCCAGTTTGTTTTGCAATCAGTGAAATGAAGTTTGTGAATAAATGAAAAGAAAAAATACAGGAGCACACAGACACAGACACACACACATTAGGGGGAGGATCTATCAGATGATTTGTAATGTTTCTTGTTTCTTAATCGTACCTGACATGACAGCAGAGGAAGAGCGTGGGAACTCGCACATCTCGCAGTAAGGCAACAGGATGCTGTTGGAGTAGGTGCAGGCTCCACAGCTCCACGTCTCAATCAAAGGGTCGGGCTCTGACAGCTTCCGCGGGGCCATGAAGGAGACCAGAGCGCCGGGGCTGCCGGAGCTGCTCCCCCCAGCCATCAACCTCCTCTTCCCCCTGAATCGAGACCTGGGGCTCGGGCTGGGCTGCTGCGCCCGGAGCCTCTTCAGCTGGGGGGAGAAGTCCTGGTCGGGTGTGGCGGAGGTTCGGGAGCCGGACTTTTCTCCTCTCTCCTCCCTTTTTTCAGAGTTCGTTGCACAGCCAGCAGCTGGTGAAGCAGTTGACTCTGGGGAGATGGAGGGAGATGTTTCTCCATCTTCTGTTCTCTTCCTCTTCTTGTTGCTGGCGCTCGGGGAGAAGAAGGAACGGATGTCATGCTGCTTGTCTTTCTCAAACTAAGGAAAAAGATGCAAGCTCAAGTTAGTTTTACTCTTTATAGCGGACAGTTAAAACTTGTCACAAGCAACCTCATATATCATTCATTCATATATCACTGTCATGATGCCACAAGACCTGACAACTGTTTATTGTGCAACTTATTTTTATTTAGTTTAAAGATTCTTCCACTGTCATTTCTCAAGCACATTCACACCACGCAGGGCAAAGTTTGAGGTGCTGTGGGTTCCACAGTCACTGAATATGGAGCAGGCAGACATCAGAGAGAAACAACAGGCCACTCACGGAGAGGCAGAGATGTCAAAGGACGCTCTGCTGTATGGTTTAGTTTGATGAGAGGAAGAGGAGGACACAGAGGAAGAGACCCAGAGAGGACAGAGACAACATGTTGCCTTTGAGGGTGTCATGGCCGAGGCAGATGGAGGAGGGCTGCACAATGCGAAAGGGTTTTTGTTCATTTTAAGTTCAAATGTTGGTTTTCATTTTTTAAATAGTTCTTTATTCAAAGGAATTTGTTGTATTGGGGAATTTGTTTTATCTTTTTCTGTTTGCAAGGTTACAATAGTTTTGGATTTTTAGCATTAGGTTTTATTTCTATTTTATTTTGACTCTTCCGTTTTCACTTTCAGTTTAGTTTTAATTCGTTTTTTTAAAGCAGGTTTACTAGTTTAGTTTAGTTTTTATTAGTTTCAGTGTTAGGTTTTTTTTTTAATATTGGGGATTGACAGGAGCGAGATTCAAAAAGGTCAGAAAAAGTATTATGTAATTCAAACTCCACAAACATACAATTTTAATTATGTATTCACTAAGGACAGCTATAAAAGATGTGTGTTTGTGTGTCTTTGTGTCATTCATCGGAAAACATCAACAGGCCACAACAACAATAAGAACAACAGAACTTGGGCACAAATATGTAAAAAGCCGACACAAGATGCAGCCTGAAGTGTAAATGTGTATAATTGTGTTTCTGAGGTGAGATGCAGGTCGAGTCAATGTACTCGATTCAGTTTGATTCATTTAGATCAATCAATCAATCAATCAATGGACTGGACTGAGCAGCACCAGTTGAAGGAGCTGCAACACATGTTGCAGTTAATTAACAATAAAACACCTGACGTCATTAATACAGTGAATGTTTTGGACGCATACAGTCACATGTACTGGTCGTACACTGAGAGCCAATCAGCTGTAAGATATTGACCCATGTGGCACAGCTAAAAAACTGGAACTGATAAATTTACTGAATCTTTTACACACATTTAAATCTTATTCATGTTTACAGATTTGTGTACATTTACAAATCTCAGTATATGCAGCAATTTAATCTCTGCCATCTTATATCAAAACTCGTTATATATTGAGGGTATATTATCAGTGCAACCAAACAAAACCTCTGCTGGTTAATTATCTCAGAACTGAACTAAAGAAAGGTAAAACAACTGTGCTGATTTCCTCCAGCTGACTCACATGTGTGAAGAACACGTCGTCTTTCTCGTTCCCTGTGTTCCCCTCCGGCAGCAGCACCATCTCACTGGGCGTCCACACGTTGGCGAAGTTGAGGAACTCCCACTTGTCCTTGTCGCCCTCGTCCGCCTTCAGGTATTCCTTCCTCCCATTCAGAGTGCTCCCGGTCACCGTTTCCTGGAGGATGTGGGACGTTTAGGTTTATGTGGATCGTGTTTCTGTTTGGTTTCACCATCAAACCGTATCACGATGCAGTTACTGCTTTTTCTAAAAACTGCATAAGTTGTGTACTGAGAAGAATCAGTTTTCATTACAAATGAGAGATCTGATTATTAATGTATTATTAATGTAAATTAATGTAAATCCCCAAAGGGATTTCACTGATGCGTCTAAGTTTATTCATATATGCATAAAGCATACAAAGCAAAACAGAGTACACATGATATGTTTAACTACCCTGTATAACTATTTGTGCACATTTATTTATTATTGAAGCAGCTGATCAATAGAAGTGAGATCTGATTTATCCTTTACATTAAATAGGACACCACTGGTGAAATATGTTGCGACGAATGAAAGGCGTAACACAGATTTGCTGCCATAATGCTGCCCATGTTACCTTCCTGTTGAGCATGGACCACATGACGGTGTCAAAAGTGCCCTTGGCAATGAGGTAGTGCACGTTGACCGAGGACGTCTGCCCGATGCGATGGGCCCGATCTTCAGCCTGCTTGATGTGACCAGGGTTCCAGTAGAGCTCGGCAAACACCACATGGCTGGCAGCAGTAAAGGTCAAACCCTGGAGGAGGACACACACAGACACAGACACAGACACAGACACAGACACAGACACAGACACACACACAGACACACACACACACACACACACACAGACAGAAATAATAAGCCAATCATAACAAAAAATACCCCATTCAACCAATGCAAATGGCACACTCCAGCCCATTAACAATGAAATTTAATTTAGTAAAATCCTATTTAATAACAGAATGTTAGATGCTAATTTCCATAGTAGTGCTTCAAACACGTACTTCCTTTGACTGGCAAACAATGCATTCAGTCACTCAGAATAATTGATGTCAATGAGTTTATTAAGTTGTTATTAAGAGTAAAACACATTTTCAGCATTTAGTTTTATTTACACAAATCCTGATTATGATTCACTACAACCTATGACAGTTGTCATAATTGCTAATATGCAACTAATGACTCTATTCAGCCTATTTATTGTTGAATCACAGTACTACAGCACTTATTAATTTCCTCTATAATGACCAGGCAGTCTGTAGGAGTAGTGACAGCTGAGAGCCACAAACAGAGGTCACTGTATTCAGCTCTCTGAGTCTTTATTAGACATTCCTGTTGATGAAATAAGATAATTTCCACTTCCAAGTCATTTGAATTGCAGATCTTGCTCACAGTGGTTACAACAGCTAAAAAAATGTATAAAGAAAACTAAATGTTGAGTGTCCGTGTGTAAATACCTGACCAGCAGCCTGGATGCTGAGGATCGCCACTCGGGTTTCTGGGTCACTCTGAAACTTGTGGACCAACTGGATTCGCTCTGAGGAGGGCACGCTGCCGTCGATACGGATATAACCAGCCTGACAGGAGAGAGACACCGGTGTGTGAGGGAAAATTCAGCTCACGATAGATGACAGCTGAGAAGCGCCTGTCTGATGGAACAGCTGCAACACAAAAATCTTTGAATGAGCCTTGTGCCTGTTTTGAGAATGAACATAGTAAAGCTGCAGGATAAACACACTCTAATGATATAAAAATATGCTCTAATTCATATTTTTATATCAACAATGGATCAAATGACTGTGTGTAACTTGGAAGGAGGTGCTATTAGTTACAAACCTGCAGATAATTATCACCAAGAGCTGCAGTTCACCTCAGCTTGATGGAACATTTAGGTTCTTTTAGCTCATTGTTTTGGTTTTCTGGCTGTGAAAAACCTGCTGTATGATACGTACCTAAATGCCACGCAAAGTTAGTGACTGTCTGGTGAAAATAGCAAATCATTTAGCAGATATTTCTTTCAGGAAAAGACTAAAACAGAGCTAACAATACTGGAGTATGCTAATGTTGCTGTGTAGCTGCTTGATGTGTAACTAGGCAACTGCTCCCTAACATGTTCGTCATTTCAACTTTTTTAAATGTGTGAGCAAGTGTGTTTACTTCATGTTTTATTTTGTGATCTTGTGATTTTGTTGATTTCCACTAATGGACAGAACTCTTGGTGAGTAAAGGCATGAAGTTTGATGTTGCACTTGCAATGTTTATTCAAGACTACGAAGTTAACAGCAATACGTACAAATAGCTCCTTTAACATTAGCCAAAAGACGCTACTGGTCATACCAGACCAAGGAAGAAGGTAGCAGCAAAACCACCGAGTGTCTTAAATTGAAGACACATGCGTTTCAATGTTTATGAATTCAGCTTTTCATAAGTGACATACTCTCATTTATAAATATAACATAATTCAAATTTTCAACGCCATATTAACAAAGTCTTTTGTGCCTGATGTTATTTATCACAGATGCACTGGCCTGGGTATGTAGTCATTTGAAGTGACCCTCTCTCTCCTTTATGTGCATCTGAGGAAGAATAATGCATATAATTGGAGGAGATAATGTACGTGTGGCGCTTTGTACATTTCATTTAATTCACGACAGGTTCAGACAATTTTCAAGGGGTAGTATTGTCCACCTTTAAAAGGCTGGTGCTGCTTTGTGCTGGAACATTAAAGAAGAGGAGCATTTCATTATCCTGTTTTCTATTCTGTAGATTTTCAAATGACAGATGTGTGAATGAATGCACAATAGAAAACACTGAGGTGGTTAGAGTAAAGAACAAATCTTCTTTGAGAGAAAAATGAGAGCAGTAGGAGTATCACAATATTTTGTAACATTTTACAACACCAGACAAAGACAGCAGTGGCAGCATGTTCATTAAACCTGAACTTGAACTTGACATTCACAGAGCTGCTAATGCACTGTGGCGACTGCACTCTTTTGATTTTGGTCCACCGGTCCTGCGGAGCTGCTCAGTGGCCATCGGTAGGAGAGTGTGTTCGTACTGCAGAGCTCCCACATGTGAATGTAACTGTAACTGCATGAACATGAAGGAGAACCTTGCTGAGAAAGAACACAGAGGTCTGTTTGACTCTTCCTGCAAAAATAAAGGTCAAATAAATAAGCTCAGGAAGAACTAGGAGGGTTAAACAACATCTCAAGGTCATAAAAATGCTCAAAAATCAGCCTGCTGTTCCAACAGACTGGTTTGTCTCTTGCATTTAGTGTAAGTTAAAAAAAAAAAAATCCCTCCAACCAGGAGCACAGAAACAGTGATAATGTCATGTGATTGGAGTGCAGTCGCCTGTCTCTGCCGAGCTTCTCTTCACAGCGCGTTGCCTGTCGTTCCTTTTTTTAGCCCATCTCTGTTAATTGGTGAGTGCGAACGCACCAGAGAATGAGCGTCTCACGGAGGGATGTGCTATCACACGTCGTACCACAACACTACATTCAGTCAACACCTCCTCGACCCCTGCGACACGCACAAACACACACATACGCAGACACACACTTGAACTCTTTCACAGGTTGCTGGCGCCGAGCTAAGAGATATCGTTTTCTTGTGATGACTTGTGAAATATGCCTTGGGAGATTAGTTGTAGAAGTAAAGTTTACTTTCTTTGAGAGAAAAAGTAGAGTTTTCTTTAAGAATGAGGAAAAACCCTTTTAGATGATGATAGTTTTGTTTAATTGTGTTTCAAAAGTCTAATTTGGTAATAGTTTGGTAATAATTTAGGATATACGTTTCGCAAACAATTCACGACTTCTAACATCTGCTGTGTATCCCCCGCTGAAGCCGAGCCCAACTTGTGAGCTCAGAGCTCAATACTCTGTCTAAGTTAATCATGGATATGGCAGGGATTTGACTTATAAACACAGCAGGGCTATGGAAGAAAGAACAAAATGTAAGTGTGGGGCCAATTACCTCTGGTTAGCCTGGAAGGAGGAGTGAAATATGAATACATTCTGCACATTTAGTACTTCCAGGTTACCGTTAATGGGGTATTCAGGTCTCTGCGGCTGGAAAAGAATTTTAAAATCTTAAATGGAAATGACAGAAATGAGCATTTGTGCCAAAATGAAATATCAACCATATAAAAACAGTGCTCCCTCTTGTTGCAAAGCGACTGATACCAAAAGAACAAGACAAATTCTAGGATTTTTTAAATGACCTCTTAGAGGTTTAAGGAGACCACATCGAGACTTTTTAAGAGGGTTATGTTATAGAGGCTTCACGTACAGGAAGCTGGTTTTATAATTGACCATAGCTGATAAAAATTAAAGGACAGAATAAGAAAGAAAATGAATGTTTACAGTAAGAGATGTGATGTTAGAGTGACAGCTGCATTTTGTTCATTTAAATAAAAATTTTAAATTTAAATTTTAAAACCTTCTGACTATTTGACTGTATGTTTGCCACAAACCAACATGCACCCAAGTCTCAGCTTCACACAAGTCCCACCCGTTTGCCCATTTTTTAATCAGCCAGAAGTTAGCAGGCAACAGGCGCTGCCAAGATGGCGATGGCAGCCCACTTTGAGCTTCATAACTGCTCTTCATTCTATATATTTGATGAACCACAGAAACACTGACAGCCAATCAAAACACATCCAAATACAGGGCGTCGCATCCAGAAAATAAAATATGTAACTAATGTAGGAATTGTGGCACTCTGGAATATAAAGGTGTATTTGTTCCACACAGGAGAGTGGATTAGTAAACTGGTGTTTGAACATATTTTCTATCGGGAATGAAGTGTACTCTCTCTTTCTCTCTCTCTCCTCTCCTCCATGGTGCTGAAAGACACAGCACGACTGTGTCACAGCAGGGTCTCTACTTTTCAACTCTTTTCTTCTTCTTATCATTCATATCCTTATTAATAATTAAGCTAAATCAAGTGCTTTATCAATGTTGTATTTGCCATTTCTGGCAATGTAACACCTCAGCGTGTGCTTGCTTTTTACAGCAGGTTACCGTTCCTCAGCGGGGATGCTCACATTGTTATGGTAACAGTCTGAAGTCAAAGTATTAGTTCTCCTGGTCCATACAGATGCAGTATCAAAATGGTTGTTACTGCTATTGTATTTTTTATCTTTTACTTTTTATCTTTCATCTTTACCATCCGCAGCCGTCTGAGTACCTGGAACCTTCTATGCAAGGAAGAAACATGTGTTGATGGATACAGTGAAGTGAAAAAGGTTAATTATGTGCATTGTCCATGTATCGAGAATATAGTACATGCACCCAGTGACACTCACATAGTAACATCCATATAAATCCAGACGTAAACATGTACATCCCAGAATAGATGAGTGTGTTCCTGTAATCAGCGGGGTATTGTGTTCAGAGGGGATGAAACTTGCAAAGACGTGCTTTAGCTTCCTGTATCTGCCTCTTGGAGTAGAGGGGTGACCAGGGTTGGGCGTCGTGTGTGTGTGATGGTTATAACTGAGATCCAAAAGGTTGGGAGTGGGGAGACCAGTGATTTCAGAGGCAGTGAGCGTGACATGGAAGAATTTGTTCTTGATGGAGACAATGAACAGGGGAAGTGGTCGTGTAAAGACTTAAATTTAAACCACTAGTTTGTTTGGAAGCGTAAATTATTCCTAATTACTTAACGACCACAGCCGTTGCCTACCGCCCCTGTAACACGTTCTTGGAAGCCCCGGTTGCCTGAGGTTACCTTGGCCTCGATGACGGCCTCGGTGCAGGCCTGCAGCATGGTGAGGTGGTGGGCGAACACCAGGAACTTCAGCTGCTCTGCTTCCAGCATCATCTTGATGTAGTCTTTCACAGCTCCCGCCTGGCCACACACACACACAGAAATAGACACAGATGAAAGAGAGCTACTGACTCCATCACTTCACTGGTCGACCCCACACAGAGGAATCGGCTAGATCAGTGAAGAAGTCAATTAATCACCACGGCATCCTTTCTGTGTGATCGATTCTTTATTGAATGCCAAGGATCCAGACTTTAAAAGGAGAGAGTGCACGGAGCGACTGGGGCGCATTTGTCAGCTCGCAGATAGTGAGAGCAAATCAATAACTCACAACTCAGAGATATGATTGGTGTTTGCTCTATTTTTTTGGATGGGATTTCGGTGACACCAGACACATATTTCAGAAAATTCACCTTTTGATCCACTGCGAACACATGAATCCCAGAATTTACAACAACTTAATGAAGATAAAGCACCTGTTCAAATTTTTATTAAGTTTACAGACTTTTCAAATGTCATAATTAAATACATATATAATGTAACAATGAGAATCACTAAGTAAATTCAAACATTTTATGTGACTGCACTCAGAATATCGTCAGGACTTGCAAACACCTAAAAACAGATATATTAGGCTGGTTACCTGTCAAAGTGACAGCTACTACAGGAAGTAAAAGTTCAGTTTCTTTTCTATGTTACTCCCGAGTTTTTTTTCTTATATAACCTTGTTTTTATTCAAGGCTGGCATTTCTTTTTTATTTTATTTTCACCTTTTGGTCTTGTTTTATTTATGAAGTCAAAAGGTAACAATGCTTAAAAAACATCACAGTCCAAATGTAACGGCATCTCGCTTGTTTCTTGCTGAAGCCTCCGACCTTGATTGACAGCGTGAAGCTGACAATCTAAAAAAGAAAGCAGCAGAAGTGAGAGTCAGTTAACTGTACCCTGCAGGTATCCGTATCTATCATTTCACCGTGCGCTGCTGCCCAGCGATCACACTGTGATGGCTGTGGCCGTTTCCCGCTACCTTCTGCAAAAGCTGGAGTGGATGTGCTGTATGAGCGTGTCATTGAGCATCCGGGCTCGGCTCATTTCAGAGCCCCAGGCCAAAAAGCTGCCAAGAATAGCACCAACTAGTGAGAAATACTGAGGTTTGATTTGAGTCAAACAGAGCCCTTACTGGACGGTTTTGGAGACAGGCCTTTCTCCATGGTGTGAATCCCACCCTTATATTCTCCACACCTCCTGCAACCTGACAACCTCTGCAGCCATCACACCTGCTCTGGTGGGAGAACCTCTGCTTTGCCTTGCTGATAATTAGCTGATGCGCCTGATAATGAATCTCTCCGCCAGGCCTACCGACCCTGTTCTGATCTGGGGGGTCCTCATTACTGACGGCTTGGCTTCGCCGGCTTCCTTCCGCTGAGTTTAATTAGTGCACAAACTTCTCGGCTGTCTGAAGCGGCCCGTTAGCTTGCTTTAAAGTCCAGCATCAGAGCTGTCCTCTCTGGGTAATTGGGAGCAGATGCTTGGCGGGTAAAGCAATAAAAATACCCCAAAGGCGTTTGGCAGCTCCGTCGCCAGGCAGACTGGCAGGCAGGCAGGGGCCGTGATGCTCGTCAGAGTGACATAGATGTGTGAATCTATCACACCATTCCACCCCTCCAGATGATCCAAAAAAAGAAGAGAGAACGCGTTTTTTTTCTGAAGTAGAGAAAGTGTGTCTGACTCTAAAAACCAATAGTAGAGGAAATGAGAGTGGGCCAGAAGTATCGGCTTTGAGGTGGGCGAGTGGGTGGGTGGGTGTGGGTGTGGGAAAGGGGGGGGGGGGGGGGGGCTTTGTAATGAAAGGAGGTCCAGTGTTAGGCTAAACTGAGCAGAAATCCAATCAGCAAACAACACCAAGCGCAAGAAAGATCCAAGCTCGGAGGCAGGCTGAGCAAGTAGCGGGCGGATGATTGCATTCGGTGGTTATCTCCGGTCTTCATTGACCTCAGGGCCACGCTCCTCATGGCTGAGGGCGTCAGGCTAATTGAGAGGAATGCCAGCCCTCGAACATGGCTGATGATTGGAGAAGGACACTACATTTGGTGGAAATGTTTACTCAACTACAAATATAAGAGATTAAGGAGCTGCCTCCTCTCCTCGCATCAAGATTAGAGAGGCTGGGAAGTGATCGGAGGTTGAAAACTGTATCACTGCCTTCAAAAATGTTTCCACGGGAACAGGAAATGTAAATGCTTGTTAGGTTCTTGTCACCAGTTGCTCTGACCCCCCCCCAGCCTTCCTCATACTGTATGCATCTGGCCACCTTCCCACACTGCTTATTTCTCTCTCATTAAAAAAAAATGTCACTTCAAACTGAGAGCCGACTAAGTTTCCATAGCAACAACATCACAGAGATGCTATTTTAGTGCTGTGTGTAACTTTGAGATAAGGTGTAATCATGCCAGGCTGGACACAACTAAATAATACCTCAGTTATAACTCCCTACTTTGTCTAAGTGCTTTCACTGGCGACCATTAGGCTCTGTTACCATGGCAATGCTTTCCCATGAGATCTCACTGAGTGGTCGGCCAAGCGCTCTGAACACGATGCTGTAGCATCAATTCACCATTTCCTGAAACATCAAAATGAATACGAATGACATTCCTTAGCTAATTTTAAGCCGTTTAAACAGCTCTGGATTACATGTGTGCAGTTTGTTTTTTCCGTCGTCGGCTGTCAGAGGAATCTTTGTAATCTGAACCACAGGGCACATCACTCTGGGAAAGTGTCTGCTGCTTTGTTGACTGCATGTCAATATGGCACTAATGATGTAATGGTGCCTGTTTTCTCCCAGTTTGCGTAGCTACGAGAAGCTACAAGGTACTAAAGAGACCTTTAACACAAAAACTATTCAAACTATGATATATATATATATGAATGTTCTGGCTGTTGTCATATTTTCTTCTTATTATTAACCAGGTGAAGCTCATTTATTGTCACATTACAAGGTGCTATTTTCAGGACTTAAAGTGGTAGTTCAGGTTATTCCAGGTGGGGTTGTGTGAGGTACTAATCTATAGTCAGTGTATTACCTGCAGTAGATTCAGATCAGTTTAGAGAAGCAGTAGGAGCACAGGCACAGAAGCTGAGCAATGTGCCGCTGTGGAGGTCACTGACAAAAGCTAATATCAGTTTAAGTGTAGGCTTTATTTGGAATACTTTATCACTTTGTCTTTCCATCAGCCCTTTCCTTTAGGACACCATTTTTTTTACCTTTGATCTATTCCTTCAGACTCAAACGGCTGATCTACGGAGCAGCAGTTTACGCTGTAGTTGTGCTTGTGTGTAATAAGACAGTAGTTCCCCCGTTCACAAACTGTACTTCCAAAGGAAAAGGTTGTTTGACGGCAAGATAAAGTGGTGAAAATATTCAAAATAAAGCGTTCACTTCAACTGATATGAGCTTTTTCTGTTTTTTAAACTGGCTAAAATACTTCTTTTTTTTTTATGCTGGCCACGTCCACAGCAGCACATCACTCAGCTTCTGTGCCAGTGCTCCTGCTGCTGAGAGGGTGCTGATTTGAATCTACTGCAGGTAAACACACTGACTATAGATAAATACCTCACACGTGAAATAACCCCAACTATGACTTTAAAAATCAAAAGGAAATGCTGAGAACAGTGGTTCTCAAACTTCTTCTGTCATAAAATTCATGTCCCCCGATTTCCCTGTAAACTAATTTAACTTTCATAAACCATGAATAAAAAAAAAGGAAACCATGAGTTAGGGAAATTGGTAACCTTGCCCAGATTGCAAGAGTTGTCAGACACCAACCTCATCTTTAAACAAGAATGTCAATGGTGGGGGGGATTTGTGGTTATAACTAATAAACTAAGTTTACTGGCCTTTAAAAAAAGATCCTTCCTAAAGTGCAGTCAGTGTAAGAATCGGGGGATAGTAACACAAATAGGGACTTCGGTACAAAAACAGTTTGTAACTTTGGAAGAGGCCTCCTATTAAGTATTCAGTGGATTTCATCCTCTATCACTTACACTGGAAGCTCATTAGCAGGAGCCAGTTTGAACAGGAGGAATGTTTACAGCAAGCAAAACCTGCTCTCCAACTATTGTTTGAAGACAGACTTAAAAAAACTGAAATTATCCTTTGAGGTTAGGGAAATATTGTGTTTATAGTTAATAAAAAAGTGAGTACTATTTTCTGGACTGTTATGAGTCTCCTGCTTCAACATGCTACATGCCCATCCACCACCCAAGCCTCCACATCCTTACTTTCCACCTTGCTACAAAGACAGCAATCCTTAAACCAAGGTAACCTCCATCATATATTCTGGACGTTGGTTTTCCATTTGTCCATCTTGTATTTTAAATGTCTTCTTCTTGTCAACCTGGAACTTCCTCCATGAATCTGATACATATGATCCACACTTACCCCCTCAGCACTGTGAGAACCAACTCACTGCCTATAATGATATAAAATCCATGGTGGTCAAACTGAAACCATGGCTGCTCTTTCTGAGCTGCTGAAAAGTTCACATTTTTACTGCCTGTTATATAATAAAACTGGGAGTGCGGCTAGCAGTGAAACAGCTAATGTTAGGTGTTGACTGCAGCTCACTGCCAATAAAGGTTTGAGTACATTATGTACAAATGACCTGAGATGAAATATCACTGTCAGCTTCAAAGCATTAAACTATGATGTTTAAAGAGGAGGGCTGGTATTGTTTTATGTTTTTATTATCGTCAACAAAGTCCATGAAAAACCAACAACATCTCTTAATACTTTATACTTTTCATACCCTCTCTGCAACACTCAGCCCCAAACCCACTGGTTTCTACTGAAGATAAAATATGATAATAATAAAATATTATTTTAAAAAAAGGAAAAAATTTACTAAACCAGCTTGGCACTATTGTTTTTAGCAAACGTTACTCAAATTGGAGCAAATAGTACATTTGTTAGGTACTATTTTCAGCTGTGGAATGATACACAGTCAGTGTTCTAGTGAGTATTAACACCAGCAGGACAGTGTGTGTGTGGGACTGATTCAAAATAAACTACAATGTGTGTTTTCATGCTAATGAAGGAACACATCACCCATTGCAACAGTGCAGCTCAGTGATGTGTTTTTTCGTTTTTAAGAACAATCTACCTCCGCTCTGGTTTCCCAGCTGCTTGGGAACTGCAGGGAAGTGGAGAAGCACTTCCAATACACTGAGCCATTACGGCAAATAAAGTATTGTCATTACATGTATCATTATTACTAAAGGAGGCAAAGGAATAACCAAACATAGGACACACTGAGCAGAGAGAACAGGAGAGAGGGAGGGAGAGAGAGAAGTCATCGCTAGCTGCTAAAGAAACTAGCGGATCTGAATAGCATGTAAACAACAACTGGAAGTGAGACAATACACTTGCAGCAATAAAAGCCCTGTTAAGAAATAAAGAGTTTTTGCACTGAAACAATAGAGGGCTTTTAATTTGAAACAATTATAGGAAGTGTTGAGTTTGTATTAACACGTAATGCAGTAAATTTAACATGGCAACGAGCGACTGAAAACAAATACAGCTATGACCAGTTCTACATATCAAACAGAGGGAGTTAGACATAAACACCTGCCTCTCATAAAAGTTTGTTACGGTCTGAAGTTGAGGTAAATGAGTAAAGGATAAACTGTGTGAGACAAAGTAACAAAGATGTTCTGTCTCTTCTACGTTTCTCTCTGACTGATCATTTTACAGTAAATACAGCTGAAATCACAGTTCAGTCTTTAATTCATTTTGTTTGATGATTTTGTTGCAGTTATAAAATCAGTATTTGACCAAGGCGGTCCGGACATATACCTAGTCTTGGACAGAGAAACATGATGACATTGAATACACACACAATACTTGTTAGAAGGATTCAGGAAAACAGAGCCTCAACCTTCAAAGATGAACTGTGTGGTGTAAAGACATAAGCTAAAACAAGATACACTCCCACTTCCACACCACCTGGTCTCCCATTACCTTTGCTATAGCTGTTTGCTTGTACATCTGTGTGACCAGACCCATGACCTCTGTGAAGGGGTTGTCCGTGGCGACGACCCCCGACCCCAGTCCCTTCATCAGTCTCTCCCACTCGGCGAAGCTGGCTGAGGCCTCCTGCAAGCAAGGAGAGCGCAAAGACAGTGAGGCCACGTCCTTTATTTCTTCATCCACCCTCCTCTCCCTCTTTCTTGTTCGCTGCTGTTTTTGAGATATAAAGGGCAAAACAATTAATGGTGCTGCTGGGTGTCCTACTTTTCCTGGAAGAGAACGCAAAAAAAGACAGAGGGGAAAAAAAAAAAATGAGAGAGAGAAAGAGGGAGAATTCCCAAGGATGCCACCCCCTCTGACTGGGCTGCTGTGTTAGGTGGGTCATGAGCGTCTCCCAATTATAGCCGCCTTGTGACAAGCCGGGGTCGAAGATGGAGAAGCAGCCGGGCCGGTACAATAAATCAAAGACGGCTCGCGTGCTCTCAAGGTGATTGGCGAGGGGTATTTAAGGCAGGAGTGGAGGAGCGCAGTGGGAGAGGCTTGCCGGTGAGGAGCAGCATATGCTCCATTCTGCTCATAAACAAGACACGCAGAGCGGCCGCGCGTTTGTTGTCGACGTGTAGGTTAGACCTGTTTATCATTAAAAAAAGTCAATCAACAGCAGGCGTCAGCACATTTTCTCATTTTATTGCACGACATATTATGTAGAAATGTGTCATGAAAAGCAGCAAGCTGTACACTTGATTGAATTTCCGTACAATGACTCCAGTTTGCATGTAATTTCAAGCGCTTCAGAAGAGTGCTGAACCTCCTTGACTTTTTTTTTTTTCTTTCAAATTGCCTAACTTTAAACCACTCCGTCATTAGAGGTTATTTTGCGCCTATTGTTAACAGCTCTCAGTTTAATCTGTCTGAATCAGCCAGTGCAAGACGACAAAATGTGTCAAATTTCCTACGGGGAAACGAGCGCTTGCTTAAAGCGCCACGTATGAAACCATGAAAAGCTGTGAAGCATATGGCGAGCTGAAGGAAGCAAGAGGTGGCTGCGCGATCAAGCACATACATACGCATCACGGGTGGGTGTGTTGTGAAGGGGGTCGGAGGTGAAGTGGAAAGGGTGACAAAGGGAGAGAAGCCTTATTAATGCAAACACACACGCACACACACAGTGGAGGCTTCCTGAGAGAGCAAGTTTCACTACTGACTCTCGTTCGACACAGGTACAACGAGAAGATTGTGGTGAAACATGAAAGCGTTGCACCATTTAGTGCAATAATTAGCATTTCAGTGGATTCAAACCTCGTCAAAGTCAAGGACGGCTGAATGAATAAACAGTATCACGTTGGAGGAGCACAAAGCTGCATTTCCTTTATGTTTCCCTTCAGATGTTTCACTAAGCAGCACCTGCAGAAACACAGCTACATCTGTCTCTGTGCTTTTTTTTTCTCATTAAAATTTTTACATTTGAGCATTTCTGGGGGAAACAAATGGCTAAACACTCCACCCTCGAGGATATTCACCGGACTAACGCTGACAAAAGGCCAGAGCTGAAAATGTAAAGGGCAGGAGGGGCATAAAAAGTGTCTGGCTGTGGAAGATAAAAGCCATCATTAGAGAGTAAAATGAGATAGGAGGAATGAACTGGTGAGTGGTCCTGCTATACAGCATATATCATCACAGTTTGTTTAGAGCAAAATAAAGTCCACCCAGTCTTTTTTTGTTTTGCATTGTTCATATTTTGCAGCTTTTTTGGAGGCACAGCGACAGCAGATTTGGATGACCGGCCACTTCACACCTTCCCTTTTCTCCATTTAGCTGTGAGGTCTATTATTCTCAGCAGATAAATACATGTTTAAAAAAAAACACTCACAAATTTATCTCATGAACAAAACAGACTGTGAAGCAGAATAGCTTCTGTGCAGTCGTGTTTTCTGTTTTCACCAAAGACAAATGATCTTCAGGCTCATTCCTGTGAGGATATCATGCTGTTTCAGCCAACTTGAGATAAGAGGGCAACTATGAGACATGACATGAACTTTTCCAGCGGTTCAGGATGGACGCTCTGCAGCCTAATTGGCACCACTGTGTAGAAACACTGACCATATTTAGCCCCCAATTAAAGTGTCACTTAACATTTAGGGAGATTGGGGTAAAAACCTGCATCATCACTTTCCCGAGCAGCTTCCTTATTGTTGTGTTATTCCTGGGGTGCATAATTAGTGCTGAAAGAGCTCATCCAGTGTTTCTGCATTCCTGCTGATATGATACAAAATAAAACAAAGGATTCTTAGTGTGTGCTGTTGCACCCAATGGGAAACTAACCCATCGCAGCCTTGACACCAGTGACCCAATGCAGAGAGAGACACTGACACAGACCAGGTCAGAGCCACGTTAGCATTCGCATGTACGTTCCCACGCATCCAGTGCAGCGTGGGAGACAGAAGCTGCAACCGCAGCTTTGTGAGATGCAAACACCCACACATGACACATCATGACATATATATGTAAATATGCATTTGATTAAGCGTGCACTTTTTATAACCACTAGATTCCGCTGAACGTGTATGTGTGTGTGCACACTCAGCTTAGAGGTCGTGTCCTGCCCAGAAGAGAGCGGTGAGTCGTCTTCATTGATTGAAAAATGACAGAAACTACAGTCCATTGAGTGACCACTTGAGTCAATTCCCATAGACTCTCATGTTAAATATGTTACAGAGGAGTTTACAGCCTGGTACACAAAACAGTTTTGGTCTGAAGAGACAATAAAAACAAATCCAAGATATCCAGTTTACCATGTGTGACAAAGCAAAGCATCAAATCATCATATTCATAAACTAGAAACAGCAAATATTTGGATTTGGATACTCTGGATCAGGCCTTGTGCCCCGCCCACCACCTGCTTGCTCCAGGTGAAAGAGCAGAAAGTATCAAGATGGTTAGAGGAGGAAACATAGACACACTTTTGAGCCTCAGTCAGACCCAGACTCAGGAGTTTAGCAGATGTATCAGAACGGTTAGCGCAGCTATTTGTTCATGTTGTTTATTACCTTGTAACTGGCAGTGGCTGACACAGTGTTAGTGGTTGTGCTAATGCAAACTCTCGCTCTCTGTACTGACAAGGTTTCAGGTTTATTTACCCCCGCCTCCCATTCCCACAAGTTGACAGGATTGGTTCCTTAGGTTATATGACATATGAATCCCTGGCTGTCATTGGTTGACTGCAGTTCAAGGCTGAAATACTCAGTCCTGGTGTTGACTCATTATTTCATATATGATATGTCACATATTACATAAAAAACACCATATGGACATGGCGATGTGACACTAAATCAGTCATGAAGAGATAATACTTCTGGCCATGTATGAAACTGTGGAAACATTAATGTGTATAACAAGCAAATGCCAAGTGAAAAACATCCCCCGAGTGTCACCTTTGCGGCCTCCTTGGGCAGGTCGAAGGGGATACGCTGGCGGATTTTGGGGGGCAGCTGACTGAGCACCTCAGCCTTCAGACGGCGGATCATGATCTGGCTCAGCCGCTGGTGTAGCTCCTCCAGGTTGGACGCCCCTCGACAGTCCCACTGCCTGCGAGACCCAAAGTACCTGTGAGAGATTGAATGAGAGATGAAGCTGTGTCTGCTGATGCATTTGTTTTTTTTTTGGTTTTTTTTAGACACATCTAAACTTTCTGAGAAAACATACTTATTTACAGTGCTGCCCTGAAGGAGTAGTTAAACACATTTAAACATTCCCACCAGGGAGCTGCCCAGCACCACAACAGCCCTCCATCGTTTACTGCTGAGCAGCTCTGCCGCAGCAGTCAGGGGACCAGTTTTTTGCTTCAGGGCGATTTGCAGAGCAGAAAACTATTTTGTTTAATGGCCACAGCAGCAGGTTCATCCTAAAACTCGCCAGCAACTTTCACAATTTATCAGCCAAATGGATTTTTAGAATAGAACTGGCCCTATATACAAAGGCTGGTTATCTGCCATATTGGCGGGAAGCGTGGACAAAGTTAACAAGGCACTGCCAAATATTTGCTGTTTCACACTTCGGTATCGAAACTTGTAGTTACAGAGGGAAGAGAAAGTGACTCACTCCTTCTAACATAATGTTACCTGGTGTGGGGATTTGAACCAGCAACTGTCCAGCTTCAAGGCTGCTTGTCTGTCTCCTGGGCTGCTGCCACAGTCACCTCACTATTATGAAGCGAATGAATACTTTGCACAGATGATGCCCCTCTCTCTCTGTGTGTGTGTGTGTGTGTCTCAGAATGGCATTCCCCAGCCACACCAAGTGCTATTATATACAAAGTGTTATCATTAATGGCAGCAGGCCCATCCCCGACCGATTTTGATGGACATCCAAAACAATGCATTTGATGTGTTTGTTCACACATGTAACTGATCGTCACTGGCAACTGGCAGCCGGTTGGCATTTAACGTTTGGCTTCAGTTGCGGTCTGGCTCTGACAACAAACCCTCAACTCAGCGGCACCGCCACTAGAGACTCAGGTAGGTGAGATTTACTGAAACTTCAACCAAGCAAGAAACAGGAGTGTATGAATAAGAACAAATCAAACTGAGGCATCACTCTTAAAGTTAGAATATGTGACTTTTCCACATTAAAATGTCTAAAAATGACTAGACTCATGTTATATATTTGTTTTTAGTTGTGTATTTACATTATCTGAAATTATCCATGTCATGTGGTTGCCTGTCTATGACATCATATCCCCTGTGAGCATGCGTCAAAGCCGTAAAAATGTACTTTTATCCAGTTCTAAGCCACATTTTTGAGATACACTATTTAAACCTTGGTTGTTTTCAACCATGTATTTTAACAGGATGAAGGATTTAAGTCATCGAATGTCTGAATCTTAAGTCATTAGAGGAAAAAGCCAAGCAAATGTTAGAAAGCTCAGCTCCCTGCCGCTCTGAGACGTCCTGTGTTCACTGTAAGGCGTCGGTGAATTTTTAAAGTGAAACTGCTTTATTCTGTGTTTCTACCAGTTTATATCCTCTGGTCTGTTTGTTTTGGAGAGGAGGAGACCTCTGTGGATAATTCCGCTCCAGGTAAAAACCTCCTGAACCACTGACACTGAAAGAATCCAAACCGGGAGAAGCTGACGGCAATGGTGGTGGAGACAACAACTCCCATGATCCCATGCTTCTTCACAACTGTCGACTGACTTGGCTGTCTTTCATTATTGTTTTGATTAAGACCCCTGGCAGCAGGCGTTACATACTGTAAGCTCTTAGAAATAGTTTTGGAAATTATGTTTGTATTATTTCTTGCTGAGAATTAAATGAGAGGATTCACCTGGCTAAAGCTACACAGTCAGCATCTTGTTCTCAAGCAACAAAGTGAATTAGCTCATTTACCAAAATGTGAGACAAGATATGAATTACATGAAATTTAAAATTAACTTAATTTAAATTAAATGTGTAGCTGTTTTAAGATACAGCAAACGTAGAGGAAAGAAATATATATATAGGGATTATACTGTATATTTGTACGAGGTGCATGTCAGCCGGTGGGCCTGTGTTGAAAGGTCACCTGTAATGGGCGTTGCAGAATTTCTTGGCGTAGTCAGTCCAGGTTCCAAAGCTCTTTGGATAGAGGGCATCAATCTGCATGAACAGCTGTGCAAACACACAGACAGGGAAAGAGATCTTAACCGCAATTCTGTACTAAACCAAACAACACAGGGTGTGCACATGTGTGAATGTGTGTGTCTGTAAAAGAGAGAGACAAGGACTCTGTACAAACCACACAGAACGTGCATGATAATATCTCAGTGCCTCCTCCTTATAATTGTAAAATCCTCTCCTGTAATTTCTCCTTTTTTAGTTTTTTAAAGAAATGCAGTATGATTTGTCCTACTTGTCATCTTAACCTTTACGTGATCGCACCTTAAAGTGAGACACTTTTGAAAGAAGACACGCCACATTCTTCTTCTTGCAAATGAAAAGTTGAAATAAAGAGCAATAAAACCTTCTTTTTGTGCACTTCTCAGACCAGCAGCTGTAGTGTGAGGTGACCACATTTCTGAAATGAAATCTGGGGACATTTCCACTTCGGTGGTCAATCATTTAAATAGCTAATGTTTTTATCCATGAAATGAAAAAGGGGGACAGTTCTGCTTTCATGTACTTTTACCATGGTAACTGTTGTAGACTGCCTCTAAATTAGCTACATATCACCTACATCCTGGAACTTCACCCCTGATTCCAACCCCTGGGTTCTCTCCTGTCTTAAAAAGTTTGACCAGAGATAATCTATAACATTTAAGTTTAAGCTGCAGTCTAAAACTAGGCGAGCAAGTGGATCGTAGTAGAAGAACAGTGATATGACGCCGCTATAGCGAGCTGCCAGCGCCCTCTGTGGGTCAGTGCGGGGCCTCTGCCCGCCTGCTCTGCCGCCTGATCTTTCTCTGTGGTCTGTTTTTATTCACAATTTAAAAACTGGGACATTTCCAGGGACAGCTCCAGCTGGGAACAGGCCACCAAAAAAAGGGGTCTGTCCCCAGAAAACAGGGACGTCTGGTCGCCCTATTACAGTGCCTAACTTTAGCTGATGTTAGCAAACTTCTGGCAAGTCACCAGGTTTCACTTTGAAGTGGGAAAGAAAAACATATTTTTCCTGTTTCGTATGAGTGGTTGAATTACTGAACAATAAAACACACTCTTGCTCAGTTCAGCGTACTAAGTAACGTACTATTCAAACTAAATATGACATCAAAAGACATATGCAGTGCGTTCCAACTATGTATATGATGTACACTAGATTAGCCAATTATATGACAGAAGAAATAAAACCTTCTTACTCTTACTTATGAAAAGTTGAATGAATAAGCAATAAAACACATCACTGCTCAATTCAGCAGACTGTAGGGCTGGGTATTGAACTTCCATACTTTGGATAGGATCGAAACGTGCCTTGTCATTCAATACCAACATTTCGATACCTAAGGCTGTGGTTTCCCAACCTCTTCCAACTCAGGGCCCACTTGTTGGTGGCCCACATCCAACCCCGTAATAATATGGAGGCCATATAATGCCACAGAGCACTTTTTATTTGAATGATAACAATCAAACATTCCTTTGACCTTTGACCACCAAAATCTAATCAGTTCATCCTCGAGTCCAAGTGAAAGTTTGTGCTGAATTTGGAGAAATTCTGTCAAGGCGTTAGTGAGATATCGTGCTCACAAGAATGGGACGGACGTACAAACAACCCAAAAACATAGGGTTAGCACAACGTACTTTACCCAGACATTTTTTATCCTGCAATAGCTACTTGTGGCCACCAGAGCTGCTGTTTATGCTAACACTTTTACAGTTTAAACATGATCTACCATTAGCTCATGGTTTAACTATGGAATAACATCTCGTCAATTGTTGCTCGTGTCCTTCACGGTAGCTTAATATTTAGCTTTAAGCTGTAAGGCTAGTATCTATCTTATCATCTTTTTTTTTTTAAAAAAGGTTATTTTTCTATTACATTAAATTAAATTTTAAAAATCTCCTTGACAAACCTGACAGATTTAGTAGTGCAGCATGAAGACTGTTTTAGTTCCCACAACTTCTCAACTCTTAGCTTTTGAGAGCACACTATAACTCAAACCTTTTTTTGGCTCCAAACACAGACCTTGCCTGTGCTCGCGATTAGTCTACTGTCATGAAGCGGATCCTGTGTGCAATTTATTCAAGGTCCTGCTGTCCTTCGCCCAGTTTACCAGTCCTGTGTAGTGCAACTGTGTGGTAATTTGTGTCAGCGCCAATTAACCAGGTCAAACCGTGGCGCAGTCGCACATAGGCGAAGAAAGCGAAACTGATTTGAAAATTAAATGAAATACGCACAGAGAATATCAACCTACTCCTGCCAGACTTGAAAATAATGAGTCATCACAAGATCTCGATTTCGAAATCCTGATAAATTACAAGCTGCTGTTTTCTGTCATCGGCGGACATATGGCATTTTAAAGATTGTGTGTGCATCACAGGCTGCAACAGAGCTCCCCAGAATGTGTGTCTGCGTCTGTGTACACACCACATCCCTGTCAATTTTCAGTATTTGCAGCAATTTCCAAAGTAATGACAGGTAATCATCGGCAAGGCGATCTGAATAAGCAGCCACAGTGAGAGTGCTATTCTAAATTCAGCGCTTGTTCTACAGGAGCTTTGCATTTTCCCCCCTCACACTGTTGATATAATAGGTGGGTGGAATGAGGGCACATCATGAACAGTGCAGCATGCCCTGAGCTGTGTGCTAACTCGATGTCAGCGCCACAGTGAGTAATGATGGCAGTGAGGAGACTTGCACAGAGGCAGGGACAGGGCTTATCAGGTTTATGCTGCGGATGATAAAATGTTATATTCAGTTTCAGATTCTAGTGGCAGAGAGAGGGAGGGAGATATCTAAGAACTCACCTCAACACTGCAGGCAAAGACAGCACGCCATGTATCACACACATATGCACGGTATGGGCTATAACACATACACACACACCTTCTCGAGATTTCCTACAAGTACTAACTTCACTTCATTTTGGAATTAATTAGCTGCCTGAATCTCATCAGTTAATTATCGCGATCGGGTCTAGACAATAATTAAGTTTTCCTCACAGCGACGTGGCAGTTAGACGACAGCGAGATCTGAGGCCTGTGTCACATAAGATACTAGTCAACACAAAACCTATGATGTCACCTCTGGTTATCACAAGCTCCTCTACAGAACACAGGAAGAATCTGGAGCAAGAGTTTGCTTTCCTACAACAGCTGCCGTTCAGTTTTAGAATTTATGAATAACTATTATTATTCTTCATGATCTCACACTGATCATATGCACAGCAGATTATGACCCATGATTAAATCGCTTTTGAAAACATCGGTTTTTATGCCTATTTATAATTCTAATCTTCATTTTAAGTGTTTTACCAAAATAATACGTCGGGTGATATTTCCCTCATTGTCAGCAAATCCCATGATCCCAACACACACACACACACACACACACACACACACACACACACACACAGTGGTTTATTTTGGCTCCCACATGTGCCGTCCTGTTGCTGTGAATGCTCACTAACTCCACCAAATGTGTATTAATCCACCACTGAAAATAGTCCCAAACAAATGCACTATTTAAATATCAAATAAACAAGAAATTACAGTGCCCAGCTGGTTTGGAGTCATTTTAAAAATCAATTTATATTTATATTTATGAGCTGCCACAGATTTGTTGACAACAAGAAAAATATAAAACAAGGTAAATCTAATCCTTTAAAGGTTAGTGGGTGTGGCTCAGTTGGAAAAATGTTATGTCACATTCTCCCCTTTGAAACCAAAGATTTTAGAGGCCGTAACACAACTTGTCGTCTTTCTTCCATGTTTGTTTCAACTATTTTCTATCTTTTCTTATCATTTCTATATTTGTAAAGCCCTTCATAACTGTAAGAAAAGTTGTGTATAAATAAAGTTTTATTATTTTGAATTTGCAACACAGAGCCAGTGAAAAACTAAAAATGCTACATTGCAGGTTATGAATAATAAGGGGGCCTGTGTGCTGTGTGTGTGTGTGTGTGTGGAGAGCAGTGCTCTTCATAAACAGGATGTTCAGTACAGTTTATGTTCCAATGTCTCAAACACAATCAGTAGCTGTGGTTGCAAAAAAAAAAGATTATTCCTCAAATCAACCGTATAATTTGTTAATACAATAAATACACTGATTTATAATACCTAATAATAATAATTATTATTATTATTATAATAATGTAAAACTATAACGACTGGGATAAGAGATAGTGTAAATGCCTAATTACAAAGCTGTGCCCCGTCATTACAGTACAGTGGACATACAGTATTTGTTATTGATACTATATTGTGTCTTCACAGTGAGACTGTGAAAAGATTTTCTATTCACAAAGTTCACTTCATCTTCCGCAGCTGCAGTGATGGAATAAGCCTGCGATCTACAGCTTCAATATAACATATATAAAAATGATATAATAAATCATTATGGAGAGGGGAGCGGCTCTGCTGCTCTCCAAACACCATTGTCCTGTGAACAGCCCTTCTTATTGTCTCTAAATTCAATAGTTTGCCCCCCCTGTGTGCTTCTTTTTATTACTTGTCTCATTTATTGCGGTGCAGTGTCTGTTCATATCGGGCTTTGTAAATGAAGTTTTTGCAACAAAGGTTATTGAAATAAGTCCGTGGGATCCTCGAGGATAAGTGATGCCGGAGAGAGTTAATTGGCTTTTTGAATGTTGGATGTGAGTATTACCTGCTCTGGAGCAAGTTACCATGGCGATCTACCTGCGCTGCAGAGTGAAACACCTTTGTGAGAAGCCAGAGCTGAGCCCTGAGCTGGCCCACTAATCTCCCCTCATGAGTTTGGGCTCACAATCCTTTTTGAAGCATATGGATATATTCCCAGAATGTGCTGAATCTGGTCTCTTAGATTAGACGTTGTTCCTTCCTCATTAGCTTTATGTTTAATCTTTCATCAGAAATTTAATGCAGGGTTTGAAGGAATTTTAAATCTGCAAGGTTCATGTTGGAGAGAAAACACAGAGCACTATACTGTTTTAATTTCATCAGGTTTTATTACCTCTTCAGGTCGACCCAGGGCCGGGGTACCGGTGAGCAGGATGGCCCGCTTGGCACTCTGAATGAGAGGAACCAGGATCTTGGTCCGTGCCGCATTCCTGGACTTGAGGTAATGTGACTCGTCCACCACGACCACGGCAAACCGCTGCCTGGTCAGAGCCTCCACCAAGGGGCGCGCGTCTGTGGTGAGCAGCCCGTAACCCAACACCGTCACCTTACTGCTGCTGATGCCCCTGGAGCCAAGAAGAAGCTGTTTCATTTACCACAGTAACAAGTTCACATTTCTCCATTTGGGATAAAATGATATACAACAACAAACATTATTACATGTATTTATTGTTATCACTGTTTGTCTGGGTGTAATGACTGATTACTGTCCTAATCAGTTATTCTGCTAATTGTTTTCTCAATTTATCGATTAATCATTTGTTGAATAACATGTCAGATAATAATGAAGAATTGTCCATCATAATTTCCTAGAGACCAAGATGACATCTTTAAATTGCTTGTTGTGTCTGAGCCCAAAACCCAAATGTATTCAGTTTACAACAAAAGTGTTAGAAACAGAAATATTCTCATATGAAGAGCAGATATCATTGATTTTTTAATTAAAATATACCTTAATCAATTACTAAAATGAACTGTAACTATATAATTAAACTATGTGTAGTATCATAACAGGGAAAGACAGGGTAATTTTTTTTTTTTACTAAAATTGATATCAACAAGGCAAAAATCTCAGGAAAAAAAGAGAAAAAAAGTTTCTCCAATTTTTGAATCCATATCAAAGCCCACACAGTAAATTAAACACAGTAAATAAACAGTAGATTTGGGGGCTATATCTATAAGTTTACATGGTCACAGTAACAGTAATTTTGTGCCACCTTTAAAGCCTTGTGTTTAAATTCGCATATCATAAAAAGTCTTTTTTTCTGCAGTAATCCAAAAGCCGATATAAAAATCCTGTTGACTTTTTAGAGGAGGAAACCAGAGTGACGCTAACATCCATGTTAGCCTACAAAAATACTTAATTCCTGCGGCTTCCTGTTTGTGGCACTCAGCTCCAAGCTCATTGGTTCCTACTGAAAAGCAAACTGCTTTAAACAATGCGAACTCATTTCTTAAAACAGCTGGGCACTGCAGCTTTTAGCAAAGGTTACTCAAACAGAGGGATGTAGCGCATTTGCTGGGGACTATTTTCAGCCGCGGATAAACACACATTCGGTGCTCTTGTGACTTTTTAGAGCAGCAGAATAAAGTATACAGTGGATTGAGCCAAAATAAATGACAGTGCCCACGTTAATGGTATTGAAGGAACATGTCACCATGGCAACAGTGCAGCTCACTGATGAAGCTCACTATATCATAACTGTTCATGTAGAATCAATTCTATATTGGTTTTCATGGGATATGTTGGCAATAAGAAAACTACAGACTTACTGTTGAACGTGCCTCAATGTAGTCACCTTTAAGGATGACAAGTGTGTGTCAACAGTTAAATACAAACTCAACATCTGCTCAAATGTTCAAGTGTTTATTGACTTGGCAACTGAGCCATCAAGGTAAAGTAAACCAGACTATTTAAAAAGGCCGAAGGCACACAAAGAAAGAAACACAGTTGTGGACACAGAGCCACACACAAACTAGCACTGCAGCTTTTTCATAAATCTCGTCTCCTTGAGCGCTTAAGAAATCCATTCCTTGTCTGCATTGCAATTTCTATATTTTCCAGGCTATACGCAGCCCTAACACAAACACACAGGCACAGTCACAGATAAACAAACAAACACAGAAGCGACATTCAGCTGCATGAAACTCAATAAGGATCTCTGAGAAATCAAAAACATTTCCAGCATCTGTCAGGCTCTAATTCTTCGTCTTCGACACACACACACACACACACACACACACACACACACATTTCCAAACTGAAATAAACCTAAGGTGCCATTCATGTTCTACAAAAGAACGAGGGAGTCAAAATACTGAGAGGAGGCGCTGCATAATTTTTTCTTGCCTCCTCATTCAGTCATTAACACATCCAGTTCAAGGACACATTTTCCCCACAGGGCTTTCACAACCTCTTTGCGCCTCATCTGTGATGTGAGGTGGGGAGGTTTTTTTCCCCCCTCTATGCCACAAATAAAGAAAGTTTGTTTCATTCAAAAATAAAAACTGAGAGAACTCGGGGAAAGTTGAGAAGAAAATAAAAGTAGCTTATACTCCACATTAGTGCACAATGCAGAAAAACACTCGAATCAATACAAACAGCTGTGAAAATGAGGCACGTTTCTCCACGACAGCATTTTTCCACTTCATGCGTTGAAAAAATTTCAGCTCTTGTTCAATATTGCAGACGTCACCTTGACATGATTTGTCTGTCAGCGCTGTCAAACATCAGCCCCTGCTGGCTCCTGACACCCAGGGACACTTTGAGATTAATTTGTCAGCCACAACTTTTCTGTGTGTCACGCTCGCCCCCTCTTTCGCACTGTGTGACCAAGTGTGTTCGAGTTTCTTTTGGTAAATTATTCCCACTTGCGTGTGTGAAAGCAGACGGCTGGGGAGATGATGCCACACAGCTTATTACAGGGACGACTTCCCTTTAAATTCAAATAATGGCTGCAGCCTTTCACTTCCATAATCCTATGTACGATGAACATAATCCTGTGGATTATACCCAATACTCTGCATAGATATCCTGAACATATTTATTAGCTCTAAAGACACCTCCGCAGAGACTACAGGTCTTAATGTGCAAAACGTGTCCCTACCTACTCAATAACATGTCGCTTTTTTCCTTGAATTAATTCAACATTGATGGTGACTAATTGTTCACATTTTTTCTGAGCAAAAATAGCCAAAATTCACAGGTTCCAGTCCCTCAAAATGTGAATATTTGCTGGTTTTCTTACTGATGTATGAGAGTAAATTGACATCTTCGAGTGTCACCTGTTGGTTGGACAAAACAAACAATTTGGAGATGTCACTTCAGGCTTCAGAGGACTGTAATGGTTATTTTTGTCAATTCTTTATTAACATTTAATCAGAAAACCAATCAACAGAATAATAATGAAAATAACTGACAACTTAACGTTTCCCCCCCTAAAAAATAAGATGTCTTCCTTTCCTTTAAGTGTCTGTATCTCACATCTTATTGGTTAGATTGCTGACCATGTGACCTTTACCATTAACATTAATTCCAAACAGTATGAAATTCAGCATATTTCCTTCAACTCTCTGGCTCCCAAACCACAGCTTTAATAAACTGTCAAGCTACCATTGTCTTATACTGAGGCGTAATCAGTTTGCCAATATTAGCCTTTCATTAAAAAAAAAAACAGATATCAGCCAGTCAGTGTCATCCACAACTGATATGACGCATAAAATTAACTTAATTGTCTATTTGAAGCCCATAATCAAAATATATTACATAAAGTCTTAAAAAACATACACTTTATTACACAGTTTAAAGTCTTAATAGTAAAATTAGAAATGATAAAGTTCCTTCCAATGGAGAATAAATCTGTAGAGGTCAACATAGAAATGGTCAAGCTAAATGCAAAAATGTTAAATATCAAACTTAAAGCAGTATTTTTTTTTGGCCACTTGGGGGCAGCAGAACAAGAAGTAGACGCAACACTGACATATTATCAACTCATAAAACTGTTATAGCACAAGTTAACAAACTGTTTCCTATTTAAGCATCAAGTAGACAAAACATTAACAATATAAGCATTAATTTTGAATCATGTCTCTAATGAATTTAAGTCCGGTAATTACTCTCCTTTTAGCTCTGGTGACAAGCAGAGCAAATGAAATATCTGGCTGGCTCTTCTCCACTGTGCTCAGCAGCTACTCTTTAACTTTGTCTGTGTGCTGTTTGGCGCTGGACAGGTAGCACACAGTAGACTCATTAAAGCTTAGATTAAATAAATGAGCTGTAAACCCAAAACAATGAGCTGAACGACACTAAAGAGCCATATAAAGCTGGAGGAAACTGCAGAGTCAGGTGATAATTCTCCATGGTTACTTTGCCCTTTCACATTACACACAGTCACTTGTCTCATTGTTAGAGTAAAACACTGATTAGACCAGGTTTAATGCTGCTATAATAATATTTTTATATTGACAGCGTTTTCGCATCATTTAGCTCATTGTTTTGGTTTTAAGCGCAGCAGATTTAATGTTTCAGTTCACTCTCACTGCTCTCTCCATGTTGTTTCCAGCTGACAATTAAAACCAACTGTACACTACCTGCTAAGCACCAAAACGGCACACAAAGTTAGCAATTAGCTAACAGCAGAGCATTTAGCAGCTAAAGAGCCTGATACTTCCCGCAGGAGTTGTTGCAGACTAAATCAGAGATTGAAGGAGAATGAATATTGGACTTGCATTTGTCAAGTGTCCAGAAACATGACACAGAATAAATGCTAATGTTTCTCTGTATTTGCTGATTGTGTAAATAAGCTAACATTTGCTACAACATATCAGCTGAAAAGGTGATAATATGTCAGTCTTGTTTTGCTGCTTGCCTCCAGATGGCTGAAAAAATAATCAGTTAATGCAGTTTCAAGGAAATCAGAAAAGTCAAAAACAGTTTCAGATGTGATCAAATTGAAAACTCAATTTCACATCATTTCCTGTATGTGTAGCCTGGCGGTGTGTGTGTGTGGAGGGTGGAGGGAGGGGTGACCTACATGGTGTGGCTCTTGTTCTCCACCAGGTTGATGTCTCCAGGCTGCAGCTCGGGGATCCACCTCTCCAGCTCCTCGATCCAGGGATATTTCAGGGACGAGGGCACCACCACCAGGAGAGGCCACTCCTGCCTGAAGGCGTACGCCACTGCGATGGCCTGCACCGTCTTCCCCAGACCCATCTGGACCGACCAAATCAACACACGGCAAAGGGGGAAGAAAAACAAGTCAATCGCACACCGACTCTGCGATAAATTGCATATGACGGCCGAGCTGATGTGAGGCCCAAGAGTAATAAGGTCTCAGAATGATTCTCGTGTCAAAACCGATTAGGCACGTGGGAGTGCTGCACAGGGCTGACAAATTAATTTGGAAGGCATGCAGCGAAGTCTCAGGTTCATTTTTTTTTTTTGGGGGGGGGGGGGGGGGGGTAGATTTCCTGAGCCAGCGTTGTGTGTGCTTACCTCATCAGCAATCATACATCTGTAAAACAAAAGGAAACAGAGAAAAACTTTATCAGATGGGGTTTCAGACTTAGGAAATTGCTTTGTAGAGCTGACCAGCAGCCGATAAAACCTGGCTGCTGTAAAAAGACAGAGTTTATAGTTTACATCGAAGGACAACAGCCCCTGCAGCATGAGGGCCTTGCTCAAGGGCACAATAGCTTTAATTAGAGAGGCATTTATTCTGATTCGATGTCTAGACATTCATGGCTCTTCCAAAGATTCATACCAGAAATCCTCCTGTCACAACCCGACTTCTCAACCTTTCCTGGTCACAGAAAACTCACACACAAAGTCACACAAAGTCACACAGAGTCAGACAAATTTAAAGTCTGTCACTTGTGATTTAGGGACACACCGGTACTTTGTTTTGAGTTTGAGAACCGTAGATGCTATGAAATATTTATGTTGTTGTTCTTATTGAGTATTTGTGTTTCTGATGTAGCCGAGAGTCTTGGGAGAGACTCTGGAGAGTGTTCACTGTGTGGGTTCATCCAGTTCGTAATAAAACAAAGCAACATGCTGGGTTAAATGTAAAATAATATTTTAATGATACAGGAAAATGTCAATCTAAAAAAAAGACATCAAATTGTATATCCTTTGTTTTTCATTATGTCTGTTTGAGACACGACAAGTTGTCACGTAAAACTCAAGCTTCCACTCTGGCGTGCAGCATGAGCACCTGAGGTTTAACATAAACCGTGCTGTTCATTTAATAGCTCACCCAAGTCAGAGCTCCAGTTATTGTCTATAGGCCAGTGACACAGAAAACACAGGGTTAGTTCTCCAGTTGAGCTTTAGGGAGGAGTGGAGCATTTTTATTTGTATTGACCAAACTGTCGCAGGACACGAGGTGTGAATCAATTTAAGCAGCAGTGGGCTGAAGGCAAAGAAAACATTTTACACAACAAGAACAAAAAGCAGAGGAAAATGACAGGCCCACCTACAGTTATGATATCACACAAAGCAAAATAACACTCATTATACCCAGTACATAGGGCTGCCATACATCCCGTATAATACGGGATCGTCCCGTATCTGAAAATAAAATACTGCAATTGGTCCCATATTTTTGTACACATCATTTAATTTAAAAGTATGTCCTCAAAGTGCTGTGAATAAGTCAAGTAAAACCAAAGCATTTATAGCCTACAAGTGGACTGAAGAAGTGATTAGACCAGAAACACCGCAGCTACACTGTGCTCAAGGATGAAAGAGCGAGCTGCAGCCCTGAAATAAGTTGTAAAAACACACAATCGCAAATTTACCCGCAAATTTTGGTGGGAAAAGGGTATGAATTTAAAATTTTAATTTCAAACATCTACATAAATATACAATATCAGTCTATTCAGTATAATCCACACACTTAACGAAAAAAATATTTTCTATCTTAGGAAAAAAGTATCAAACTGTCCTTTTCAATTTAATGTCCAAACCTAATCTAAATCTAATGCCTCCTTTGCTTTGCAGGTAACAGCAGCAGGAATGACCCATGTAGATAAATCACACTGTTGAGCACAATAACGGCCAAAAAAAAATTATGTAGCAGTATTATGCTACATTTTCTGTTACCTTTGATATTTTTGCTATTTTGTTTGTATAAGCACATGAAAGGGTGTATCAGTGAGTGGCAACCCCACCAGTACATTAATATGCATATATAACTGAAGATTACTGTACACATTTGAAACATTTTTGCAATACATATTTATCTTAAATTTGTCTATTACTACATTATGCATGGTGTTTGAGGACAATAGGTGCTATTTTGTATCATGATCTCCTAATTGCAGGTGGAGATGCCACGTTTCGTCTGTGTGTGCCGTACAGTTTGCTTCTTGTCGTCATCGATTCTCCATCATTAATCATCTCTTAGGGACTCGCAGGTTTCGGTGTTGGGAGGCGACTTCTCACTTTCACCAAACAC